>NC_138307.1:15512500-15520000 GCF_965601325.2 Salmo salar
TGCTGGTTAGGAGTGAAGGGCAGGCATTGCATAGCCTACTGCAAATGATAATTTAACAACTCAAAGATAATGTATTAACTCATTATAGTGCAATAGCTTCATGAAACGTTCCCCTCATTTGTTATTAAGTATGGCATTTTCTTATTTTATTGGCCCATCTCCAGATGGTTGGCATTTGAGAGGGTTTATTACTAATTGTTATTTCATCATCTTATTATTACTGCAAAGCAGCATGACTCCTACGTGAGAGGCACTAAACATCTGTCAGAAGTGGGATTTGAACCCACGCCTCCAACGGAGACTGCGACCTGAACGCAGCGCCTTAGACCGCTCGGCCATCCTGACTACATGACCGAAGCTGGCTATTGGGTTAAAGAGTATGGTTTAAAAGTACAAATAGGCACAGGCTCCTAAAATCACCACAGAGACCAGTAAATGCACGATACTGACTTGCACTTTCAATAGTCATTTGTTTTTATCAATTAAAAACTCCAGTCATTGATTTAACCTCAATATGCCCTTCAATGGGAAAAGCGTAGTAAATCGTCATTGATTGAGCGCTAAAGTGGCCTCAGAATATGGCCATTCTGATAGAAGTTATACAATTCCTCAGATAAGACCGAAAAAGCGTCTGGAAGTATCAGCAACCATCAGGGTAAGAGTGACAACAGGTCCACATGGGGGAAATCTTAGCAAATGGCTTCATGGTTATTCATGAGAATCGTGTTGTTGTATTTTTGAGTGTATCATGGGATCTCACCTGAAATCTGTGGCTTGACTACAAAACCTGTAACCTATGCTACTGTGGCCTACAGAGCATGAAGGATGGATAACCAGGTGTGTAAAGGTGTGAGGTGGGATAGATGGCCTGCAGTCCTATCCCAAATGGACACCTAATCCCTATGTACTTGTGGAGATCTGAGAGGATGTGATTGGTGTAAGAAATACGACTAAACTTCCACCTCCGGAGGCGTCAAATAACTGCTTTTTCGATGTCGGCAGGATTCGAACCGGTGCGGGAAGATCCCAATGGATTTCTAGTCCATCGCCTTAACAACTCGGCCACGACAACTGTAACAGAAGTATGTGCTGGTTAGGAGTGAAGGGCAGGCATTGCATAGCCTACTGCAAATGATAATGTTTCAACTCAAAGATAATGTAGTAAGTCATTATAGTGCAATAGCTTCATGAAACGTTCCCCTCATTTGTTATTAAGTATGGCATTTTCTTATTTTCTTGGCACATCTCCAGATGGTTGGCATTTGAGAGGGTTTATTACTAATTGTTATTTCATCATCTTATTATTTACTGCAAAGGAGCATGACTCCTACGTGAGAGGCACTAAAAAACTGTCTGAAGTGGGATTTGAACCCACGCCTCCAATGGAGACTGCGACCTGAACGCAGCGCCTTAGACCGCTCGGCCATTCTGACTACGGGACTGAAGCTGGCTATTGGGTTAAAGAGTATGGTTTAAAAGTACAAATAGGCACAGGCTCCTAAAATCACCACAGAGCCCAGTAAATGCACGATACTGACTTGCACTTTCAATAGTCATTTGTTTTTATCAATTAAAACTCCAGTCATTGATTTAACCTCAATATGCCCTTCAATGGGAAAAGCGTAGTAAATCGTCATTGATTGAGTGCTAAAGTGGCCTCAGAATATGGCCATTCTGATATAAGTTATACAATTCCTCAGATAAGACCGAAAAAGCGTCTGGAAGTATCAGCAACCATCAGGGTAAGAGTGACAACAGGTCCACATGGGGGAAATCTTAGCAAATGGCTTCATGGTTATTCATGAGAATCGTGTTGTTGTATTTTTGAGTGTATCATGGGATCTCACCTGAAATCTGTGGCTTGACTACAAACCTGTAACCTATGCTACTGTGGCCTACAGAGCATGAAGGATGGATAACCAGGTGTGAAAAGGTGTGAGGTGGGATAGATGGCCTGCAGTCCTATCCCAAATGGACACCTAATCCCTATGTACTTGTGGAGATCTGAGAGGATGTGATTGGTGTAAGAAATACGACTAAAGTTCCAACTCCGGAGGGGTCAAAAAACTGCTTTTTCGTTGTCGGCAGGATCCGAACCTGCGCGGGAAGATCCCAATGGGTTTCTAGTCCATCGCCTTAACCACTCGGCCACGACAACTGTAACAGAAGTATGTGCTGGTTAGGAGTGAAGGGCAGGCATTGCATAGCCTACTGCAAATGATAATTTAACAACTCAAAGATAATGTAGTAACTCATTATAGTGCAATAGCTTCATGAAACGTTCCCCTCATTTGTTATTAAGTATGGCATTTTCTTATTTTCTTGGCACATCTCCAGATGGTTGGCATTTGAGAGGGTTTTTTACTAATTGTTAATTCATCATCTTATTATTTACTGCAAAGGAGCATGACTCCTACGTGAGAGGCACTAAACAACTGTCAGAAGTGGGATTTGAACCCACGCCTCCAATGGAGACTGCGACCTGAACGCAGCGCCTTAGACCGCTCGGCCATTCTGACTACAGGACCGAAGCTGGCTATTGGGTTAAAGAGTATGGTTTAAAAGTACAAACAGGCACAGGCTCCTAAAATCACCACAGAGACCAGTAAATGCACGATACTGACTTGCACTCTCAATAGTCATTTGTTTTTAGCAATTAAAAACTCCAGTCATTGATTTAACCTCAATATGCCCTTCAATGGGAAAAGCGTAGTAAATCGTCATTGATTGAGCGCTAAAGTGGCCTCAGAATACGGCCATTCTGATATAAGTTATACAATTCCTCAGATAAGACCGAAAAAGCGTCTGGAAGTATCAGCAACCATCAGGGTAAGAGTGACAACAGGTCCATATGGGGGAAATCTTAGCAAATGGCTTCATGGTTATTCATGAGAATCGTGTTGTTGTATTTTTGAGTGTATCATGGGATCTCACCAGAAATCTGTGGCTTGACTACAAAACCTGTAACCTATGCTACTGTGGCCTACAGAGCATGAAGGATGGATAACCAGGTGTGTAAAGGTGTGAGGTGGGATAGATGGCCTGCAGTCCTATCCCAAATGGACACCTAATCCCTATGTACTTGTGGAGATCTGAGAGGATGTGATTGGTGTAAGAAATACGACTAAACTTCAAACTCCGGAGGGGTCAAAAAACGTATTTTTCGTTGTCGGCAGGATTCGAACCTGCGTGGGAAGATGCAAATGGATTTCTAGTCCATCGCCTTAACCACTCGGCCACGACAACTGTAACAGAAGTATGTGCTGGTTAGGAGTGAAGGGCAGGCATTGCATAGCCTACTGCAAAAGATAATTTAACAACTCAAAGATAATGTAGTAACTCATTATAGTGCAATAGCTTCATGAAACATTCCCCTCATTTGTTATTAAGTATGGCATTTTTCTTATTTTCTTGGCCCATCTCCAGATGGTTAGCATTTGAGAGGGTTTATTACTAATTGTTATTTCATCATCTTATTATTTACTGCAAAGCAGCATGACTCCTACGTGAGAGGCACTAAAAAACTGTCAGAAGTGGGATTTGAACCCACGCCTCCAATGGAGACTGCGACCTGAACGCAGCGCCTTAGACCGCTCGGCCATTCTGACTACAGGACCGAAGCTGGCTATTGGTTTAAGGATTATGGTTTAAAAGTACAAATAGGCACAGGCTCCTAAAATCACTACAGAGACCAGTAAATGCACGATACTGACTTGCACTCTCAATAGTCATTTGTTTTTAGCAATTAAAAACTCCAGTCATTGATTTAACCTCAATATGCCCTTCAATGGGAAAAGCGTAGTAAATCGTCATTGATTGAGCGCTAAAGTGGCCTCAGAATATGGCCATTCTGATATAAGTTATACAATTCCTCAGATAAGACCGAAAAAGCGTCTGGAAGTATCAGCAACCATCAGGGTAAGAGTGACAACAGGTCCACTTGGGGGAAATCTTAGCAAATGGCTTCATGGTTATTCATGAGAATTGTGTTGTTGTATTTTTGAGTGTATCATGGGATCTCACCTGAAATCTGTGACTTGACTACAAAACCTGTAACCTATGCTACTGTGGCCTACAGAGCATGAAGGATGGATAACCAGGTGTGTAAAGGTGTGAGGTGGGATAGATGGCCTGCAGTCCTATCCCAAATGGACACCTAATCCCTATGTACTTGTGGAGATCTGAGAGGATGTGATTGGTGTAAGAAATACGACTAAACTTCAAACTCCGGAGGGGTCAAAAAACGTATTTTTCGTTGTCGGCAGGATTCGAACCTGCGTGGGAAGATGCAAATGGATTTCTAGTCCATCGCCTTAACCACTCGGCCACGACAACTGTAACAGAAGTATGTGCTGGTTAGGAGTGAAGGGCAGGCATTGCATAGCCTACTGCAAAAGATAATTTAACAACTCAAAGATAATGTAGTAACTCATTATAGTGCAATAGCTTCATGAAACATTCCCCTCATTTGTTATTAAGTATGGCATTTTTCTTATTTTCTTGGCCCATCTCCAGATGGTTAGCATTTGAGAGGGTTTATTACTAATTGTTATTTCATCATCTTATTATTTACTGCAAAGCAGCATGACTCCTACGTGAGAGGCACTAAAAAACTGTCAGAAGTGGGATTTGAACCCACGCCTCCAATGGAGACTGCGACCTGAACGCAGCGCCTTAGACCGCTCGGCCATTCTGACTACAGGACCGAAGCTGGCTATTGGTTTAAGGATTATGGTTTAAAAGTACAAATAGGCACAGGCTCCTAAAATCACTACAGAGACCAGTAAATGCACGATACTGACTTGCACTCTCAATAGTCATTTGTTTTTAGCAATTAAAAACTCCAGTCATTGATTTAACCTCAATATGCCCTTCAATGGGAAAAGCGTAGTAAATCGTCATTGATTGAGCGCTAAAGTGGCCTCAGAATATGGCCATTCTGATATAAGTTATACAATTCCTCAGATAAGACCGAAAAAGCGTCTGGAAGTATCAGCAACCATCAGGGTAAGAGTGACAACAGGTCCACTTGGGGGAAATCTTAGCAAATGGCTTCATGGTTATTCATGAGAATTGTGTTGTTGTATTTTTGAGTGTATCATGGGATCTCACCTGAAATCTGTGACTTGACTACAAAACCTGTAACCTATGCTACTGTGGCCTACAGAGCATGAAGGATGGATAACCAGGTGTGTAAAGGTGTGAGGTGGGATAGATGGCCTGCAGTCCTATCCCAAATGGACACCTAATCCCTATGTACTTGTGGAGATCTGAGAGGATGTGATTGGTGTAAGAAATACGACTAAACTTCAAACTCCGGAGGGGTCAAAAAAACAGATTTTTCGTTGTCGGCAGGATTCGAACCTGCGTGGGAAGATGCAAATGGATTTCTAGTCCATCGCCTTAACCACTCGGCCACGACAACTGTAGCAGAAGTATGTGCTGGTTAGGAGTGAAGGGCAGGCATTGCATAGCCTACTGCAAACGATAATTTAACAACTCAAAGATAATGTAGTAACTCATTATAGTGCAATAGCTTCATGAAACATTCCCCTCATTTGTTATTAAGTATGGCATTTTTCTTATTTTCTTGGCCCATCTCCAGATGGTTAGCATTTGAGAGGGTTTATTACTAATTGTTATTTCATCATCTTATTATTACTGCAAAGCAGCATGACTCCTACGTGAGAGGCACTAAACAACTGTCAGAAGTGGGATTTGAACACACGCCTCCAATGGAGACTGCGATCTGAACGCAGCGCATTAGACCGCTCGGCCATTCTGACTACAGGACCGAAGCTGGCTATTGGGTTAAAGAGTATGGTTTAAAAGTACAAATAGGCACAGGCTCCTAAAATCACTACAGAGACCAGTAAATGCACGATACTGACTTGCACTCTCAATAGTCATTTGTTTTTAGCAATTAAAAACTCCAGTCATTGATTTAACCTCAATATGCCCTTCAATGGGAAAAGCGTAGTAAATCGTCATTGATTGAGCGCTAAAGTGGCCTCAGAATATGGCCATTCTGATATAAGTTATACAATTCCTCAGATAAGACCGAAAAAGCGGCTGGAAGTATCAGCAACCATCAGGGTAAGAGTGACAACAGGTCCACTTGGGGGAAATCTTAGCAAATGGCTTCATGGTTATTCATGAGAATTGTGTTGTTGTATTTTTGAGTGTATCATGGGATCTCACCTGAAATCTGTGGCTTGACTACAAAACCTGTAACCTATGCTACTGTGGCCTACAGAGCATGAAGGATGGATAACCAGGTGTGTAAAGGTGTGAGGTGGGATAGATGGCCTGCAGTCCTATCCCAAATGGACACCTAATCCCTATGTACTTGTGGAGATCTGAGAGGATGTGATTGGTGTAAGAAATACGACTAAACTTCAAACTCCGGAGGGGTCAAAAAAACAGATTTTTCGTTGTCGGCAGGATTCGAACCTGCGTGGGAAGATGCAAATGGATTTCTAGTCCATCGCCTTAACCACTCGGCCACGACAACTGTAACAGAAGTATGTGCTGGTTAGGAGTGAAGGGCAGGCATTGCATAGCCTACTGCAAATGATAATTTAACAACTCAAAGATAATGTAGTAACTCATTATAGTGCAATAGCTTCATGAAACATTCCCCTCATTTGTTATTAAGTATGGCATTTTTCTTATTTTCTTGGCCCATCTCCAGATGGTTAGCATTTGAGAGGGTTTATTACTAATTGTTATTTCATCATCTTATTATTACTGCAAAGCAGCATGACTCCTACGTGAGAGGCACTAAACAACTGTCAGAAGTGGGATTTGAACACACGCCTCCAATGGAGACTGCGATCTGAACGCAGCGCATTAGACCGCTCGGCCATTCTGACTACAGGACCGAAGCTGGCTATTGGGTTAAAGAGTATGGTTTAAAAGTACAAATAGGCACAGGCTCCTAAAATCACTACAGAGACCAGTAAATGCACGATACTGACTTGCACTCTCAATAGTCATTTGTTTTTAGCAATTAAAAACTCCAGTCATTGATTTAACCTCAATATGCCCTTCAATGGGAAAAGCGTAGTAAATCGTCATTGATTGAGCGCTAAAGTGGCCTCAGAATATGGCCATTCTGATATAAGTTATACAATTCCTCAGATAAGACCGAAAAAGCGGCTGGAAGTATCAGCAACCATCAGGGTAAGAGTGACAACAGGTCCACTTGGGGGAAATCTTAGCAAATGGCTTCATGGTTATTCATGAGAATTGTGTTGTTGTATTTTTGAGTGTATCATGGGATCTCACCTGAAATCTGTGGCTTGACTACAAAACCTGTAACCTATGCTACTGTGGCCTACAGAGCATGAAGGATGGATAACCAGGTGTGTAAAGGTGTGAGGTGGGATAGATGGCCTGCAGTCCTATCCCAAATGGACACCTAATCCCTATGTACTTGTGGAGATCTGAGAGGATGTGATTGGTGTAAGAAATACGACTAAACTTCAAACTCCGGAG
>NC_138307.1:15525000-15540000 GCF_965601325.2 Salmo salar
AAGCGTAGTAAATCGTCATTGATTGAGCGCTAAAGTGGCCTCAGAATACGGCCATTCTGATATAAGTTATACAATTCCTCAGATAAGACCGAAAAAGCGTCTGGAAGTATCAGCAACCATCAGGGTAAGAGTGACAACAGGTCCATATGGGGGAAATCTTAGCAAATGGCTTCATGGTTATTCATGAGAATCGTGTTGTTGTATTTTTGAGTGTATCATGGGATCTCACCAGAAATCTGTGGCTTGACTACAAAACCTGTAACCTATGCTACTGTGGCCTACAGAGCATGAAGGATGGATAACCAGGTGTGTAAAGGTGTGAGGTGGGATAGATGGCCTGCAGTCCTATCCCAAATGGACACCTAATCCCTATGTACTTGTGGAGATCTGAGAGGATGTGATTGGTGTAAGAAATACGACTAAACTTCAAACTCCGGAGGGGTCAAAAAACGTATTTTTCGTTGTCGGCAGGATTCGAACCTGCGTGGGAAGATGCAAATGGATTTCTAGTCCATCGCCTTAACCACTCGGCCACGACAACTGTAACAGAAGTATGTGCTGGTTAGGAGTGAAGGGCAGGCATTGCATAGCCTACTGCAAAAGATAATTTAACAACTCAAAGATAATGTAGTAACTCATTATAGTGCAATAGCTTCATGAAACATTCCCCTCATTTGTTATTAAGTATGGCATTTTTCTTATTTTCTTGGCCCATCTCCAGATGGTTAGCATTTGAGAGGGTTTATTACTAATTGTTATTTCATCATCTTATTATTTACTGCAAAGCAGCATGACTCCTACGTGAGAGGCACTAAAAAACTGTCAGAAGTGGGATTTGAACCCACGCCTCCAATGGAGACTGCGACCTGAACGCAGCGCCTTAGACCGCTCGGCCATTCTGACTACAGGACCGAAGCTGGCTATTGGTTTAAGGATTATGGTTTAAAAGTACAAATAGGCACAGGCTCCTAAAATCACTACAGAGACCAGTAAATGCACGATATTGACTTGCACTCTCAATAGTCATTTGTTTTTAGCAATTAAAAACTCCAGTCATTGATTTAACCTCAATATGCCCTTCAATGGGAAAAGCGTAGTAAATCGTCATTGATTGAGCGCTAAAGTGGCCTCAGAATATGGCCATTCTGATATAAGTTATACAATTCCTCAGATAAGACCGAAAAAGCGGCTGGAAGTATCAGCAACCATCAGGGTAAGAGTGACAACAGGTCCACTTGGGGGAAATCTTAGCAAATGGCTTCATGGTTATTCATGAGAATTGTGTTGTTGTATTTTTGAGTGTATCATGGGATCTCACCTGAAATCTGTGACTTGACTACAAAACCTGTAACCTATGCTACTGTGGCCTACAGAGCATGAAGGATGGATAACCAGGTGTGTAAAGGTGTGAGGTGGGATAGATGGCCTGCAGTCCTATCCCAAATGGACACCTAATCCCTATGTACTTGTGGAGATCTGAGAGGATGTGATTGGTGTAAGAAATACGACTAAACTTCAAACTCCGGAGGGGTCAAAAAAACAGATTTTCGTTGTCGGCAGGATTCGAACCTGCGTGGGAAGATGCAAATGGATTTCTAGTCCATCGCCTTAACCACTCGGCCACGACAACTGTAACAGAAGTATGTGCTGGTTAGGAGTGAAGGGCAGGCATTGCATAGCCTACTGCAAACGATAATTTAACAACTCAAAGATAATGTAGTAACTCATTATAGTGCAATAGCTTCATGAAACATTCCCCTCATTTGTTATTAAGTATGGCATTTTTCTTATTTTCTTGGCCCATCTCCAGATGGTTAGCATTTGAGAGGGTTTATTACTAATTGTTATTTCATCATCTTATTATTACTGCAAAGCAGCATGACTCCTACGTGAGAGGCACTAAACAACTGTCAGAAGTGGGATTTGAACACACGCCTCCAATGGAGACTGCGATCTGAACGCAGCGCATTAGACCGCTCGGCCATTCTGACTACAGGACCGAAGCTGGCTATTGGGTTAAAGAGTATGGTTTAAAAGTACAAATAGGCACAGGCTCCTAAAATCACTACAGAGACCAGTAAATGCACGATACTGACTTGCACTCTCAATAGTCATTTGTTTTTAGCAATTAAAAACTCCAGTCATTGATTTAACCTCAATATGCCCTTCAATGGGAAAAGCGTAGTAAATCGTCATTGATTGAGCGCTAAAGTGGCCTCAGAATATGGCCATTCTGATATAAGTTATACAATTCCTCAGATAAGACCGAAAAAGCGGCTGGAAGTATCAGCAACCATCAGGGTAAGAGTGACAACAGGTCCACTTGGGGGAAATCTTAGCAAATGGCTTCATGGTTATTCATGAGAATTGTGTTGTTGTATTTTTGAGTGTATCATGGGATCTCACCTGAAATCTGTGGCTTGACTACAAAACCTGTAACCTATGCTACTGTGGCCTACAGAGCATGAAGGATGGATAACCAGGTGTGTAAAGGTGTGAGGTGGGATAGATGGCCTGCAGTCCTATCCCAAATGGACACCTAATCCCTATGTACTTGTGGAGATCTGAGAGGATGTGATTGGTGTAAGAAATACGACTAAACTTCAAACTCCGGAGGGGTCAAAAAAACAGATTTTTCGTTGTCGGCAGGATTTGAACCTGCGTGGGAAGATGCAAATGGATTTCTAGTCCATCGCCTTAACCACTCGGCCACGACAACTGTAACAGAAGTATGTGCTGGTTAGGAGTGAAGGGCAGGCATTGCATAGCCTACTGCAAATGATAATTTAACAACTCAAAGATAATGTAGTAACTCATTATAGTGCAATAGCTTCATGAAACATTCCCCTCATTTGTTATTAAGTATGGCATTTTTCTTATTTTCTTGGCCCATCTCCAGATGGTTAGCATTTGAGAGGGTTTATTACTAATTGTTATTTCATCATCTTATTATTACTGCAAAGCAGCATGACTCCTACGTGAGAGGCACTAAACAACTGTCAGAAGTGGGATTTGAACACACGCCTCCAATGGAGACTGCGATCTGAACGCAGCGCATTAGACCGCTCGGCCATTCTGACTACAGGACCGAAGCTGGCTATTGGGTTAAAGAGTATGGTTTAAAAGTACAAATAGGCACAGGCTCCTAAAATCACTACAGAGACCAGTAAATGCACGATACTGACTTGCACTCTCAATAGTCATTTGTTTTTAGCAATTAAAAACTCCAGTCATTGATTTAACCTCAATATGCCCTTCAATGGGAAAAGCGTAGTAAATCGTCATTGATTGAGCGCTAAAGTGGCCTCAGAATATGGCCATTCTGATATAAGTTATACAATTCCTCAGATAAGACCGAAAAAGCGGCTGGAAGTATCAGCAACCATCAGGGTAAGAGTGACAACAGGTCCACTTGGGGGAAATCTTAGCAAATGGCTTCATGGTTATTCATGAGAATTGTGTTGTTGTATTTTTGAGTGTATCATGGGATCTCACCTGAAATCTGTGGCTTGACTACAAAACCTGTAACCTATGCTACTGTGGCCTACAGAGCATGAAGGATGGATAACCAGGTGTGTAAAGGTGTGAGGTGGGATAGATGGCCTGCAGTCCTATCCCAAATGGACACCTAATCCCTATGTACTTGTGGAGATCTGAGAGGATGTGATTGGTGTAAGAAATACGACTAAACTTCAAACTCCGGAGGGGTCAAAAAAACAGATTTTTCGTTGTCGGCAGGATTCAAACCTGCGTGGGAAGATGCAAATGGATTTCTAGTCCATCGCCTTAACCACTCGGCCACGACAACTGTAACAGAAGTATGTGCTGGTTAGGAGTGAAGGGCAGGCATTGCATAGCCTACTGCAAATGATAATTTAACAACTCAAAGATAATGTAGTAACTCATTATAGTGCAATAGCTTCATGAAACATTCCCCTCATTTGTTATTAAGTATGGCATTTTTCTTATTTTCTTGGCCCATCTCCAGATGGTTAGCATTTGAGAGGGTTTATTACTAATTGTTATTTCATCATCTTATTATTTACTGCAAAGCAGCATGACTCCTACGTGAGAGGCACTAAACAACTGTCAGAAGTGGGATTTGAACCCACGCCTCCAATGGAGACTGCGACCTGAACGCAGCGCCTTAGACCGCTCGGCCATTCTGACTACAGGACCGAAGCTGGCTATTGGGTTAAGGAGTATGGTTTAAAAGTACAAATAGGCACAGGCTCCTAAAATCACTACAGAGACCAGTAAATGCACGATACTGACTTGCACTCTCAATAGTCATTTGTTTTTAGCAATTAAAAACTCCAGTCATTGATTTAACCTCAATATGCCCTTCAATGGGAAAAGCGTAGTAAATCGTCATTGATTGAGCGCTAAAGTGGCCTCAGAATATGGCCATTCTGATATAAGTTATACAATTCCTCAGATAAGACCGAAAAAGCGTCTGGAAGTATCAGCAACCATCAGGGTAAGAGTGACAACAGGTCCACTTGGGGGAAATCTTAGCAAATGGCTTCATGGTTATTCATGAGAATTGTGTTGTTGTATTTTTGAGTGTATCATGGGATCTCACCTGAAATCTGTGGCTTGACTACAAAACCTGTAACCTATGCTACTGTGGCCTACAGAGCATGAAGGATGGATAACCAGGTGTGTAAAGGTGTGAGGTGGGATAGATGGCCTGCAGTCCTATCCCAAATGGACACCTAATCCCTATGTACTTGTGGAGATCTGAGAGGATGTGATTGGTGTAAGAAATACGACTAAACTTCAAACTCCGGAGGGGTCAAAAAAACAGATTTTTCGTTGTCGGCAGGATTCAAACCTGCGTGGGAAGATGCAAATGGATTTCTAGTCCATCGCCTTAACCACTCGGCCACGACAACTGTAACAGAAGTATGTGCTGGTTAGGAGTGAAGGGCAGGCATTGCATAGCCTACTGCAAATGATAATTTAACAACTCAAAGATAATGTAGTAACTCATTATAGTGCAATAGCTTCATGAAACATTCCCCTCATTTGTTATTAAGTATGGCATTTTTCTTATTTTCTTGGCCCATCTCCAGATGGTTAGCATTTGAGAGGGTTTATTACTAATTGTTATTTCATCATCTTATTATTACTGCAAAGCAGCATGACTCCTACGTGAGAGGCACTAAACAACTGTCAGAAGTGGGATTTGAACACATGCCTCCAATGGAGACTGCGATCTGAACGCAGCGCCTTAGACCGCTCGGCCATTCTGACTACAGGACCGAAGCTGGCTATTGGGTTAAAGAGTATGGTTTAAAAGTACAAATAGGCACAGGCTCCTAAAATCACTACAGAGACCAGTAAATGCACGATACTGACTTGCACTCTCAATAGTCATTTGTTTTTAGCAATTAAAAACTCCAGTCATTGATTTAACCTCAATATGCCCTTCAATGGGAAAAGCGTAGTAAATCGTCATTGATTGAGCGCTAAAGTGGCCTCAGAATATGGCCATTCTGATATAAGTTATACAATTCCTCAGATAAGACCGAAAAAGCGGCTGGAAGTATCAGCAACCATCAGGGTAAGAGTGACAACAGGTCCACTTGGGGGAAATCTTAGCAAATGGCTTCATGGTTATTCATGAGAATTGTGTTGTTGTATTTTTGAGTGTATCATGGGATCTCACCTGAAATCTGTGGCTTGACTACAAAACCTGTAACCTATGCTACTGTGGCCTACAGAGCATGAAGGATGGATAACCAGGTGTGTAAAGGTGTGAGGTGGGATAGATGGCCTGCAGTCCTATCCCAAATGGACACCTAATCCCTATGTACTTGTGGAGATCTGAGAGGATGTGATTGGTGTAAGAAATACGACTAAACTTCAAACTCCGGAGGGGTCAAAAAAACAGATTTTTCGTTGTCGGCAGGATTCGAACCTGCGTGGGAAGATGCAAATGGATTTCTAGTCCATCGCCTTAACCACTCGGCCACGACAACTGTAACAGAAGTATGTGCTGGTTAGGAGTGAAGGGCAGGCATTGCATAGCCTACTGCAAATGATAATTTAACAACTCAAAGATAATGTAGTAACTCATTATAGTGCAATAGGTTCATGAAACATTCCCCTCATTTGTTATTAAGTATGGCATTTTTCTTATTTTCTTGGCCCATCTCCAGATGGTTAGCATTTGAGAGGGTTTATTACTAATTGTTATTTCATCATCTTATTATTTACTGCAAAGCAGCATGACTCCTACGTGAGAGGCACTAAACAACTGTCAGAAGTGGGATTTGAACCCACGCCTCCAATGGAGACTGCGACCTGAACGCAGCGCCTTAGACCGCTCGGCCATTCTGACTACAGGACCGAAGCTGGCTATTGGTTTAAGGATTATGGTTTAAAAGTACAAATAGGCACAGGCTCCTAAAATCACTACAGAGACCAGTAAATGCACGATACTGACTTGCACTCTCAATAGTCATTTGTTTTTAGCAATTAAAAACTCCAGTCATTGATTTAACCTCAATATGCCCTTCAATGGGAAAAGCGTAGTAAATCGTCATTGATTGATCGCTAAAGTGGCCTCAGAATATGGCCATTCTGATATAAGTTATACAATTCCTCAGATAAGACCGAAAAAGCGTCTGGAAGTATCAGCAACCATCAGGGTAAGAGTGACAACAGGTCCACTTGGGGGAAATCTTAGCAAATGGCTTCATGGTTATTCATGAGAATTGTGTTGTTGTATTTTTGAGTGTATCATGGGATCTCACCTGAAATCTGTGGCTTGACTACAAAACCTGTAACCTATGCTACTGTGGCCTACAGAGCATGAAGGATGGATAACCAGGTGTGTAAAGGTGTGAGGTGGGATAGATGGCCTGCAGTCCTATCCCAAATGGACACCTAATCCCTATGTACTTGTGGAGATCTGAGAGGATGTGATTGGTGTAAGAAATACGACTAAACTTCAAACTCCGGAGGGGTCAAAAAACGTATTTTTCGTTGTCGGCAGGATTCGAACCTGCGTGGGAAGATGCACATGGATTTCTAGTCCATCGCCTTAACCACTCGGCCACGACAACTGTAACAGAAGTATGTGCTGGTTAGGAGTGAAGGGCAGGCATTGCATAGCCTACTGCAAATGATAATTTAACAACTCAAAGATAATGTAGTAACTCATTATAGTGCAATAGCTTCATGAAACATTCCCCTCATTTGTTATTAAGTATGGCATTTTTCTTATTTTCTTGGCCCATCTCCAGATGGTTAGCATTTGAGAGGGTTTATTACTAATTGTTATTTCATCATCTTATTATTTACTGCAAAGCAGCATGACTCCTACGTGAGAGGCACTAAACAACTGTCAGAAGTGGGATTTGAACACACGCCTCCAATGGAGACTGCGATCTGAACGCAGCGCCTTAGACCGCTCGGCCATTCTGACTACAGGACCGAAGCTGGCTATTGGGTTAAAGAGTATGGTTTAAAAGTACAAATAGGCACAGGCTCCTAAAATCACTACAGAGACCAGTAAATGCACGATACTGACTTGCACTCTCAATAGTCATTTGTTTTTAGCAATTAAAAACTCCAGTCATTGATTTAACCTCAATATGCCCTTCAATGGGAAAAGCGTAGTAAATCGTCATTGATTGAGCGCTAAAGTGGCCTCAGAATATGGCCATTCTGATATAAGTTATACAATTCCTCAGATAAGACCGAAAAAGCGGCTGGAAGTATCAGCAACCATCAGGGTAAGAGTGACAACAGGTCCACTTGGGGGAAATCTTAGCAAATGGCTTCATGGTTATTCATGAGAATTGTGTTGTTGTATTTTTGAGTGTATCATGGGATCTCACCTGAAATCTGTGGCTTGACTACAAAACCTGTAACCTATGCTACTGTGGCCTACAGAGCATGAAGGATGGATAACCAGGTGTGTAAAGGTGTGAGGTGGGATAGATGGCCTGCAGTCCTATCCCAAATGGACACCTAATCCCTATGTACTTGTGGAGATCTGAGAGGATGTGATTGGTGTAAGAAATACGACTAAACTTCAAACTCCGGAGGGGTCAAAAAAACAGATTTTTCGTTGTCGGCAGGATTCGAACCTGCGTGGGAAGATGCAAATGGATTTCTAGTCCATCGCCTTAACCACTCGGCCACGACAACTGTAACAGAAGTATGTGCTGGTTAGGAGTGAAGGGCAGGCATTGCATAGCCTACTGCAAATGATAATTTAACAACTCAAAGATAATGTAGTAACTCATTATAGTGCAATAGCTGGCTATTGGGTTAAGGAGTATGGTTTAAAAGTACAAATAGGCACAGGCTCCTAAAATCACTACAGAGACCAGTAAATGCACGATACTGACTTGCACTCTCAATAGTCATTTGTTTTTAGCAATTAAAAACTCCAGTCATTGATTTAACCTCAATATGCCCTTCAATGGGAAAAGCGTAGTAAATCGTCATTGATTGAGCGCTAAAGTGGCCTCAGAATATGGCCATTCTGATATAAGTTATACAATTCCTCAGATAAGACCGAAAAAGCGTCTGGAAGTATCAGCAACCATCAGGGTAAGAGTGACAACAGGTCCACTTGGGGGAAATCTTAGCAAATGGCTTCATGGTTATTCATGAGAATTGTGTTGTTGTATTTTTGAGTGTATCATGGGATCTCACCTGAAATCTGTGGCTTGACTACAAAACCTGTAACCTATGCTACTGTGGCCTACAGAGCATGAAGGATGGATAACCAGGTGTGTAAAGGTGTGAGGTGGGATAGATGGCCTGCAGTCCTATCCCAAATGGACACCTAATCCCTATGTACTTGTGGAGATCTGAGAGGATGTGATTGGTGTAAGAAATACGACTAAACTTCATACTCCGGAGGGGTCAAAAAAACTGATTATTCGTTGTCGGCAGGATTCGAACCTGCGTGGGAAGATGCAAATGGATTTCTAGTCCATCGCCTTAACCACTCGGCCACGACAACTGTAACAGAAGTATGTGCTGGTTAGGAGTGAAGGGCAGGCATTGCATAGCCTACTGCAAATGATAATTTAACAACTCAAAGATAATGTAGTAACTCATTATAGTGCAATAGGTTCATGAAACATTCCCCTCATTTGTTATTAAGTATGGCATTTTTCTTATTTTCTTGGCCCATCTCCAGATGGTTAGCATTTGAGAGGGTTTATTACTAATTGTTATTTCATCATCTTATTATTTACTGCAAAGCAGCATGACTCCTACGTGAGAGGCACTAAACAACTGTCAGAAGTGGGATTTGAACCCACGCCTCCAATGGAGACTGCGACCTGAACGCAGCGCCTTAGACCGCTCGGCCATTCTGACTACAGGACCGAAGCTGGCTATTGGTTTAAGGATTATGGTTTAAAAGTACAAATAGGCACAGGCTCCTAAAATCACTACAGAGACCAGTAAATGCACGATACTGACTTGCACTCTCAATAGTCATTTGTTTTTAGCAATTAAAAACTCCAGTCATTGATTTAACCTCAATATGCCCTTCAATGGGAAAAGCGTAGTAAATCGTCATTGATTGATCGCTAAAGTGGCCTCAGAATATGGCCATTCTGATATAAGTTATACAATTCCTCAGATAAGACCGAAAAAGCGTCTGGAAGTATCAGCAACCATCAGGGTAAGAGTGACAACAGGTCCACTTGGGGGAAATCTTAGCAAATGGCTTCATGGTTATTCATGAGAATTGTGTTGTTGTATTTTTGAGTGTATCATGGGATCTCACCTGAAATCTGTGGCTTGACTACAAAACCTGTAACCTATGCTACTGTGGCCTACAGAGCATGAAGGATGGATAACCAGGTGTGTAAAGGTGTGAGGTGGGATAGATGGCCTGCAGTCCTATCCCAAATGGACACCTAATCCCTATGTACTTGTGGAGATCTGAGAGGATGTGATTGGTGTAAGAAATACGACTAAACTTCAAACTCCGGAGGGGTCAAAAAACGTATTTTTCGTTGTCGGCAGGATTCGAACCTGCGTGGGAAGATGCACATGGATTTCTAGTCCATCGCCTTAACCACTCGGCCACGACAACTGTAACAGAAGTATGTGCTGGTTAGGAGTGAAGGGCAGGCATTGCATAGCCTACTGCAAATGATAATTTAACAACTCAAAGATAATGTAGTAACTCATTATAGTGCAATAGCTTCATGAAACATTCCCCTCATTTGTTATTAAGTATGGCATTTTTCTTATTTTCTTGGCCCATCTCCAGATGGTTAGCATTTGAGAGGGTTTATTACTAATTGTTATTTCATCATCTTATTATTTACTGCAAAGCAGCATGACTCCTACGTGAGAGGCACTAAACAACTGTCAGAAGTGGGATTTGAACACACGCCTCCAATGGAGACTGCGATCTGAACGCAGCGCCTTAGACCGCTCGGCCATTCTGACTACAGGACCGAAGCTGGCTATTGGGTTAAAGAGTATGGTTTAAAAGTACAAATAGGCACAGGCTCCTAAAATCACTACAGAGACCAGTAAATGCACGATACTGACTTGCACTCTCAATAGTCATTTGTTTTTAGCAATTAAAAACTCCAGTCATTGATTTAACCTCAATATGCCCTTCAATGGGAAAAGCGTAGTAAATCGTCATTGATTGAGCGCTAAAGTGGCCTCAGAATATGGCCATTCTGATATAAGTTATACAATTCCTCAGATAAGACCGAAAAAGCGGCTGGAAGTATCAGCAACCATCAGGGTAAGAGTGACAACAGGTCCACTTGGGGGAAATCTTAGCAAATGGCTTCATGGTTATTCATGAGAATTGTGTTGTTGTATTTTTGAGTGTATCATGGGATCTCACCTGAAATCTGTGGCTTGACTACAAAACCTGTAACCTATGCTACTGTGGCCTACAGAGCATGAAGGATGGATAACCAGGTGTGTAAAGGTGTGAGGTGGGATAGATGGCCTGCAGTCCTATCCCAAATGGACACCTAATCCCTATGTACTTGTGGAGATCTGAGAGGATGTGATTGGTGTAAGAAATACGACTAAACTTCAAACTCCGGAGGGGTCAAAAAAACAGATTTTTCGTTGTCGGCAGGATTCGAACCTGCGTGGGAAGATGCAAATGGATTTCTAGTCCATCGCCTTAACCACTCGGCCACGACAACTGTAACAGAAGTATGTGCTGGTTAGGAGTGAAGGGCAGGCATTGCATAGCCTACTGCAAATGATAATTTAACAACTCAAAGATAATGTAGTAACTCATTATAGTGCAATAGCTGGCTATTGGGTTAAGGAGTATGGTTTAAAAGTACAAATAGGCACAGGCTCCTAAAATCACTACAGAGACCAGTAAATGCACGATACTGACTTGCACTCTCAATAGTCATTTGTTTTTAGCAATTAAAAACTCCAGTCATTGATTTAACCTCAATATGCCCTTCAATGGGAAAAGCGTAGTAAATCGTCATTGATTGAGCGCTAAAGTGGCCTCAGAATATGGCCATTCTGATATAAGTTATACAATTCCTCAGATAAGACCGAAAAAGCGTCTGGAAGTATCAGCAACCATCAGGGTAAGAGTGACAACAGGTCCACTTGGGGGAAATCTTAGCAAATGGCTTCATGGTTATTCATGAGAATTGTGTTGTTGTATTTTTGAGTGTATCATGGGATCTCACCTGAAATCTGTGGCTTGACTACAAAACCTGTAACCTATGCTACTGTGGCCTACAGAGCATGAAGGATGGATAACCAGGTGTGTAAAGGTGTGAGGTGGGATAGATGGCCTGCAGTCCTATCCCAAATGGACACCTAATCCCTATGTACTTGTGGAGATCTGAGAGGATGTGATTGGTGTAAGAAATACGACTAAACTTCAAACTCCGGAGGGGTCAAAAAACAGATTTTTCGTTGTCGGCAGGATTCGAACCTGCGTGGGAAGATGCAAATGGAGTTCTAGTCCATCGCCTTAACCACTCGGCCACGACAACTGTAACAGAAGTATGTGCTGGTTAGGAGTGAAGGGCAGGCATTGCATAGCCTACTGCAAAAGATAATTTAACAAATCAAAGATAATGTAGTAACTCATTATAGTGCAATAGCTTCATGAAACATTCCCCTCATTTGTTATTAAGTATGGCATTTTTCTTATTTTCTTGGCCCATCTCCAGATGGTTAGCATTTGAGAGGGTTTATTACTAATTGTTATTTCATCATCTTATTATTTACTGCAAAGCAGCATGACTCCTACGTGAGAGGCACTAAACAACTGTCAGAAGTGGGATTTGAACACACGCCTCCAATGGAGACTGCGACCTGAACGCAGCGCCTTAGACCGCTCGGCCATTCTGACTACAGGACCGAAGCTGGCTATTGGTTTAAGGAGTATGGTTTAAAAGTACAAATAGGCACAGGCTCCTAAAATCACTACAGAGACCAGTAAATGCACGATACTGACTTGCACTCTCAATAGTCATTTGTTTTTAGCAATTAAAAACTCCAGTCATTGATTTAACCTCAATATGCCCTTCAATGGGAAAAGCGTAGTAAATCGTCATTGATTGAGCGCTAAAGTGGCCTCAGAATATGGCCATTCTGATATAAGTTATACAATTCCTCAGATAAGACCGAAAAAGCGTCTGGAAGTATCAGCAACCATCAGGGTAAGAGTGACAACAGGTCCACTTGGGGGAAATCTTAGCAAATGGCTTCATGGTTATTCATGAGAATTGTGTTGTTGTATTTTTGAGTGTATCATGGGATCTCACCTGAAATCTGTGGCTTGACTACAAAACCTGTAACCTATGCTACTGTGGCCTACAGAGCATGAAGGATGGATAACCAGGTGTGTAAAGGTGTGAGGTGGGATAGATGGCCTGCAGTCCTATCCCAAATGGACACCTAATCCCTATGTACTTGTGGAGATCTGAGAGGATGTGATTGGTGTAAGAAATACGACTAAACTTCAAACTCCAGAGGGGTCAAAAAACGGATTTTTCGTTGTCGGCAGGATTCAAACCTGCGTGGGAAGATGCAAATGGATTTCTAGTCCATCGCCTTAACCACTCGGCCACGACAACTGTAACAGAAGTATGTGCTGGTTAGGAGTGAAGGGCAGGCATTGCATAGCCTACTGCAAAAGATAATTTAACAACTCAAAGATAATGTAGTAACTCATTATAGTGCAATAGCTTCATGAAACATTCCCCTCATTTGTTATTATCTCCCGTCTGGATTACTGCAACTCGCTGTTGGCTGGGCTCCCTGCCTGTGCCATTAAACCCCTACAACTCATCCAGAACGCCTCAGCCCGTCTGGTGTTCAACCTTCCCAAGTTCTCTCACGTCACCCCGCTCCTCCGCTCTCTCCACTGGCTTCCAGTCGAAGCTCGCATCCGCTACAAGACCATGGTGCTTGCCTACGGAGCTGTGAGGGGAACGGCACCTCCGTACCTTCAGGCTCTGATCAGGCCCTACACCCAAACAAGGGCACTCCGTTCATCCACCTCTGGCCTGCTCGCCTCCCTACCTCTGAGGAAGCACAGTTCCCGCTCAGCCCAGTCAAAACTGTTCGCTGCTCTGGCACCCCAATGGTGGAACAAGCTCCCTCACGACGCCAGGACAGCGGAGTCAATCACCACCTTCCGGAGAAACCTGAAACCCCACCTCTTCAAGGAATACCTGGGATAGGATAAAGTAATCCTTCTAACCCCCCCCTCAAAAGATTTAGATGCACTATTGTAAAGTGGCTGTTCCACTGGATATTATAGGTGAATGCACCAATTTGTAAGTCGCTCTGGATAAGAGCGTCTGCTAAATGACTAAAATGTAAATGTAAAAATGTTATTAAGTATGGCATTTTTCTTATTTTCTTGGCCCATCTCCAGATGGTTAGCATTTGAGAGGGTTTATTACTAATTGTTATTTCATCATCTTATTATTTACTGCAAAGCAGCATGACTCCTACGTGAGAGGCACTAAACAACTGTCAGAAGTGGGATTTGAACCCACGCTTCCAATGGAGACTGCGACCTGAACGCAGCGCCTTAGACCGCTCGGCCATTCTGACTACAGGACCGAAGCTGGCTATTGGTTTAAGGAGTATGGTTTAAAAGTACAAATAGGCACAGGCTCCTAAAATCACTACAGAGACCAGTAAATGCACGATACTGACTTGCACTTTCAATAGTCATTTGTTTTTAGCAATTAAAAACTCCAGTCATTGATTTAACCTCAATATGCCCTTCAATGGGAAAAGCGTAGTAAATCGTCATTGATTGAGCGCTAAAGTGGCCTCAGAATATGGCCATTCTGATATAAGTTATCCTGTTGGGTCTAGGGGGCAGCATTTGCACGTCTGGATAAAAAAAATGTACCCGATTTAATCTGGTTACTAATCCTACCCATTAACTAGAATATGCATATACTTATTATATATGGTTAGAAAACACTCTAAAGTTTCCAAAACTGTTTGAATGGTGTCTGTGAGTATAACAGAACTCATTTGGCAGGCAAAACCCTGAGACATTTTCTGACAGGAAGTGGATACCTGATGTGTTGTATTGACTTTAAACCTATCCCATTGAAAAACACAGGGGTTTAGGAATATTTTGGCACTTCCTATTGCTTCCACTAGATGTCACCAGCCTTTACAAAGTGTTTTGAGTCTTCTGGAGGGAGATCTGACCGAACAAGAGCCATGGAACGGTGATGTCCCATTAGACACCTGGCGCGCTACTTCATGTTGGGTACCCTCGTTCCAATACGTTATAAAAGGCTATGCATTCGTCCACCTTGAATATTATTCATGTTCTGGTTAAAAAAGGCCCTAATGATTTATGCTATACAACGTTTGACATGTTTGAACGAACGGAAATATATTTTTTCCCCTCGTTCATGACGAGAAGTCCGGCTGGCTTACATCATGTGCTAACGAGACGGAGATTTTTGGACATAAATGATGAGCTTTTTTGAACAAAACTACATTCGTTATGGA
>NC_138307.1:15605000-15877500 GCF_965601325.2 Salmo salar
AGGGTTTATTACTAATATTTATTTCATCATCTTATTATTGCAAAGCAGCATGACTCCTGAGTGAGAGGCACTAAACAACTGTCAGAAGTGGGATTTGAACCCACGCCTCCAATGGAGACTGCAACCTGAACGCAGCGCCTTAGACCGCTCAGCCATCCTGACTACAGGACAGAAGCTGGCTATTGGGTTAAAGAGTATGGTTTAAAAGTACAAATAGGAACAGGCTCCTAAAATCACCACAGAGACCAGTAAATGCACGATACTGACTTGCACTTTCAATAGTCATTTGTTTTTATCATTTAAAAACTCCAGTCATTGATTTAACCTCAATATGCCCTTCAATGGGAAAAGCGTAGTAAATCGTCATTGATTGAGAGCAAAAGTGGCCTCAGAATATGGCCATTCTGATATAAGTTATACAATTCCTCAGATAAGACCGAAAAAGTGTCTGGAAGAATAAGCAACCATGAGGGTAAGAGTGACAACAGGTCCACATGGGGGAAATCTTAGCAAATGGCTTAATGGTTATTCATGAGAATCGTGTTGTTGTATTTTTGAGTATATCATGGGATCTCACCTGAAATCTGTGGCTTGACTACAAACCTGTAACCTATGCTACTGTGGCCTATAGAGCTAGAAGGATGGATAACCAGGTGTGTAAAGGTGTGAGGTGGGATAGATGGCCTGCAGTCCTATCCCAAATGGACATCTCATTCCTATGTACTTGTGGAGATGTGAGAGGATGTTATTGGTGTAAGAAATACGACTAAACTTCCACCTCCGGAGGGGTCAAAAAACTGCTTTTTCGTTGTCGGCAGGATTCGAACCTGCGCGGGAAGATCCCAATGGATTTCTAGTCCATCGCCTTAACCACTCGGCCACGACAACTGTAACAGAAGTATGTGCTGGTTAGGAGTGAAGGGCAGGCATTGCATAGCCTACTGCGAATGATAAATTAATAACTGAAAGATAATGTAGTAACTCATTATAGTGCAATAGCTTCATGAAACGTTCCCCTCATTTGTTATTAAGTATGGCATTTTTCTTATTTTCTTGGCCCATCTCCAGATGGTTGGCATTTGAGAGGGTTTATTACTAATATTTATTTCATCATTTTATTATTACTGCAAAGCAGCATGACTCCTGAGTGAGAGGCACTAAACAACTGTCAGAAGTGGGATTTGAACCCTCGCCTCCAATGGAGACTGCGACCTGAACGCAGCGCCTAAGACCACTCGGCCATCCTGACTACATGACAGAAGCTGGCTATTGGGTTAAAGAGTATGGTTTAAAAGTACAAATAGGAACAGGCTCCTAAAATCACCACAGAGACCAGTAAATGCACGATACTGACTTGCACTTTCAATAGTCATTTGTTTTTATCAATTAAAAACTCCAGTCATTGATTTAACCTCAATATGCCCTTCAATGGGAAAAGCGTAGTAAATCGTCATTGATTGAGCTCTAAAGTGGCCTCAGAATATGGCCATTCTGATATAAGTTATACAATTCCTCTGATAAGACCGAAAAAATGTCTGGAAGTATCAGCAACCATCAGGGTAAGAGTGACAACAGGTCCACATAGGGGAAATCTTAGCAAATGGCTTAATGGTTATTCATGAGAATCGTGTTGTTGTATTTTTGAGTGTATCATGGGATCTCACCTGAAATCTGTGGCTTGACTACAAACCTGTAACCTATGCTACTGTGGCCTATAGAGCTAGAAGGATGGATAACCAGGTGTGTAAAGGTGTGAGGTGGGATAGATGGCCTGCAGTCGTATTCCAAATGGACATCTCATCCCTATGTACTTGTGGAGATGTGAGAGGATGTGATTGGTGTAAGAAATACGACTAAACTTCCACCTCCGGAGGGGTCAAAAAGAAGCTTTTTCGTTGCCAGTGTCTTATGCCAATGGGGTACTGTGAAATCCTTTTGACCTATACGAACAGATAGAAGCAGTAAAAAAAATGTGTAACGGAACGCACTTACACATGCCCATGATATAGAGAAAAAAATTAATCATTCGAACTTCATTGCTAAAAATGAGCTGTTTATCAGAGGATGGTTTCGATCCATCGACCTCTGCGTTATGCGCCCAGCACGCTTCCGCTGCGCCACTCTGCTTTTAGACTATGCAGAAAAGAGTAAGAGCCACAATCCATGGCTTAGGAGGCCAGTGTCTTAGGCCACTGGGGTACTGTGAAATCCTTTTGACCTATACGAACTGATAGAAGCAGTAAAAATAAGGTGTAAAGGAAGGCACTTACACATGCCCATGATATAGAGAAAAAAATTTATTGTTCGCACTTCATTGCTAAAAATAAACTGTTTAGCAGAGGATGGTTTTGATCCATCGACCTCTGGGTTGTGGGCCCAGCACGCTTCCGCTGCGCCACTCTGCTTTCAACCACTCCAGAAAAAAGTAAGACCCACAATCCATGGCTTAGGAGGCCAGTGTCATAGGCCACTGGGGTACTGTGAAATCCTTTTGACCTATACGACCTGATAGAAGCAGTAAAAATAAGGTGTAACGGAAGGCACTTACACATGCCCATGATATAGAGAAAAAAATGAATTGTTCGCACTTCATTGCTAAAAATAAACTGTTTAGCAGAGGATGGTTTCGATCCATCGACCTCTGGGTTATGGGCCCAGCACGCTTCCGCTGCGCCACTCTGCTTTCAACCACTCCAGAAAAGAGTAAGACCCACAATCCATGGCTTAGGAGGCCAGTGTCTTAGGCCACTGGGGTACTGTGAAATCCTTTTCACCTATACGAACTGATAGAAGCAGTAAAAAAAAGGTGTAACGGAAGGCACTTACACATGCCCATGATATAGAGAAAAAAATGTATTGTTCGCACTTCATTGCTAAAAATAAACTGTTTAGCAGAGGATGGTTTCGATCCATCGACCTCTGGGTTATGGGCCCAGCACACTTCCGCTGCGGCACTCTGCTTCCAAGCACTCCAGAAAAGAGTAAGACCCACAATCCATGGCTTAGGAGGCCAGTGTCTTAGGCCACTGGGGTACTGTGAAATCCTTTTCACCTATACGAACTGATAGAAGCAGTAAAAAAAATGTGTAACGGAAGGCACTTACACATGCCCATGATATAGAGAAAAAAAATTATTGTTCGCACTTCATTGCTAAAAATAAACTGTTTAGCAGAGGATGGTTTCGATCCATCGACCTCTGGGTTATGGGCCCAGCACGCTTCCGCTGCGCCACTCTGCTTCCGAACACCCCAGATAGGACTTGAACCCTCAATCACTGGCTTAGGAGGCCAGTGTCTTAGGCCACTGGGGTACTGTGAAATCCTTTTCACCTATACGAACTGATAGAAGCAGTAAAAAAAATGTGTAACGGAAGGCACTTACACATGCCCATGATATAGAGAAAAAATTAATCATTCGAACTTCATTGCTAAAAATGAACTGTTTATCAGAGGATGGTTTCGATCCATCGACCTCTGCGTTATGGGCCCAGCACGCTTCCGCTGCGCCACTCTGCTTTTAGACTATGCAGAAAAGAGTAAGAGCCACAATCCATGGCTTAGGAGGCCAGTGTCTCAGGCCACTGGTGTACTGCGAAATCCTTTTCACCTATACGAACTGATAGAAGCAGTAAAAAAAGGTGTAACGGAAGGCACTTACACATGCCCATGATATAGAGAAAAAAATTAATTGTTCGCACTTCATTGCTAAAAATAAGCTGTTTAGCAGAGGATGGTTTCGATCCATCGACCTCTGGGTTATGGGCCCAGCACGCTTCCGCTGCGCCACTCTGCTTTCAACTTCTCCAGAAAAGAGTAAGACCCACAATCCATGGCTTAGGAGGCCAGTGTCTTAGGCCACTGGGGTACTGTGAAATCCTTTTCACCTATACGAACTGATAGAAGCAGTAAAAAAAATGTGTAACGGAAGGCACTTACACATGCCCATGATATAGAGAAAAAAATGTATTGTTCGCACTTCATTGCTAAAAATAAACTGTTTAGCAGAGGATGGTTTCGATCCATCGACCTCTGGGTTATGGGCCCAGCACGCTTCCGCTGCGCCACTCTGCTTTCAACCACTGCAGAAAAGAGTAAGACCCACAATCCATGGCTTAGGAGGCCAGTGTCTTGGGCCACTGGGGTACTGTGAAATCCTTTTGACCTATATGAACTGATAGAAGCAGTAAAAATAAGGTGTAACGGAAGGCACTTACACATGCCCATGATATAGAGAAAAAAATGTATTGTTCGCACTTCATTGCTAAAAATAAACTGTTTAGCAGAGGATGGTTTCGATCCATCGACCTCTGGGTTATGGGCACAGCATGCTTCCGCTGCGCCACTCTGCTTTCAACCACTCCAGAAAAGAGTAAGACCCACAATCCATGGCTTAGGAGGCCAGTGTCTTATGCCACTGGGGTACTGTGAAATCCTTTTCACCTATACGAACTGATAGAAGCAGTAAAAAAAATGTGTAACGGAAGGCACTTACACATGCCCATGATATAGAGAAAAAAAATTATTGTTCGCACTTCATTGCTAAAAATAAACTGTTTAGCAGAGGATGGTTTCGATCCATCGACCTCTGGGTTATGGGCCCAGCACGCTTCCGCTGCGCCACTCTGCTTTCAACCACTGCAGAAAAGAGTAAGACCCACAATCCATGTCTTAGGAGGCCAGTTTCTTAGGCCACTGGGGTACTGTGAAATCCTTTTGACCTATACGAACTGATAGAAGCAGTAAAAATAAGGTGTAACGGAAGGCACTTACACATGCCCATGATATAGAGAAAATTTTTTATTGTTCGCACTTCATTGCTAAAAATAAACTGTTTTGCAGAAGATGGTTTCGATCCATCGACCTCTGGGTTATGGGCCCAGCATGCTTCCGCTGCGCCACTCTGCTTTCAACCACTCCAAAAAAGAGTAAGACCCACAATCCATGGCTTAGGAGGCCAGTGTCTTATGCCACTGGGGTACTGTGAAATCCTTTTCACCTATACGAACTGATAGAAGCAGTAAAAAAAATGTGTAACGGAAGGAATTTACACATGCCCATGATATAGAGAAAAAAAATTATTGTTCGCACTTCATTGCTAAAAATAAACTGTTTAGCAGAGGATGGTTTCGATCCATCGACCTCTGGGTTATGGGCCCAGCACGCTTCCGCTGCGCCACTCTGCTTTCAACCACTGCAGAAAAGAGTAAGACCCACAATCCATGGCTTAGGAGGCCAGTGTCTTAGGCCACTGGGGTACTGTGAAATCCTTTTGACCTATACGAACTGATAGAAGCAGTAAAAATAAGGTGTAACGGAAGGCACTTACACATGCCCATGATATAGAGAAAATTTTTTATTGTTCGCACTTCATTGCTAAAAATAAACTGTTTAGCAGAAGATGGTTTCGATCCATCGACCTCTGGGTTATGGGCCCAGCACACTTCCGCTGCGCCACTCTGCTTTTAGACTATGCAGAAAAGAGTAGGAATCACAATCCATGTCTTAGGAGGCCAGTGTCTCAGGCCACTGGTGTACTGCGAAATCCTTTTCACCTATACGAACTGATAGAAGCAGTAAAAAAAAGGTGTAACGGAAGGCACTTACACATGCCCATGATATAGAGAAAAAAATTAATTGTTCGCACTTCATTGCTAAAAATAAGCTGTTTAGCAGAGGATGGTTTCGATCCATCGACCTCTGGGTTATGGGCCCAGCACGCTTCCGCTGCGCCACTCTGCTTTCAACTTCTCCAGAAAAGAGTAAGACCCACAATCCATGGCTTAGGAGGCCAGTGTCTTAGGCCACTGGGGTACTGTGAAATCCTTTTCACCTATACGAACTGATAGAAGCAGTAAAAAAAATGTGTAACGGAAGGCACTTACACATGCCCATGATATAGAGAAAAAAATGTATTGTTCGCACTTCATTGCTAAAAATAAACTGTTTAGCAGAGGATGGTTTCGATCCATCGACCTCTGGGTTATGGGCCCAGCACGCTTCCGCTGCGCCACTCTGCTTTCAACCACTGCAGAAAAGAGTAAGACCCACAATCCATGGCTTAGGAGGCCAGTGTCTTGGGCCACTGGGGTACTGTGAAATCCTTTTGACCTATATGAACTGATAGAAGCAGTAAAAATAAGGTGTAACGGAAGGCACTTACACATGCCCATGATATAGAGAAAAAAATGTATTGTTCGCACTTCATTGCTAAAAATAAACTGTTTAGCAGAGGATGGTTTCGATCCATCGACCTCTGGGTTATGGGCACAGCATGCTTCCGCTGCGCCACTCTGCTTTCAACCACTCCAGAAAAGAGTAAGACCCACAATCCATGGCTTAGGAGGCCAGTGTCTTATGCCACTGGGGTACTGTGAAATCCTTTTCACCTATACGAACTGATAGAAGCAGTAAAAAAAATGTGTAACGGAAGGCACTTACACATGCCCATGATATAGAGAAAAAAAATTATTGTTCGCACTTCATTGCTAAAAATAAACTGTTTAGCAGAGGATGGTTTCGATCCATCGACCTCTGGGTTATGGGCCCAGCACGCTTCCGCTGCGCCACTCTGCTTTCAACCACTGCAGAAAAGAGTAAGACCCACAATCCATGTCTTAGGAGGCCAGTGTCTTAGGCCACTGGGGTACTGTGAAATCCTTTTGACCTATACGAACTGATAGAAGCAGTAAAAATAAGGTGTAACGGAAGGCACTTACACATGCCCATGATATAGAGAAAAAATTTTATTGTTCGCACTTCATTGCTAAAAATAAACTGTTTTGCAGAAGATGGTTTCGATCCATCGACCTCTGGGTTATGGGCCCAGCATGCTTCCGCTGCGCCACTCTGCTTTCAACCACTCCAAAAAAGAGTAAGACCCACAATCCATGGCTTAGGAGGCCAGTGTCTTATGCCACTGGGGTACTGTGAAATCCTTTTCACCTATACGAACTGATAGAAGCAGTAAAAAAAATGTGTAACGGAAGGAATTTACACATGCCCATGATATAGAGAAAAAAAATTATTGTTCGCACTTCATTGCTAAAAATAAACTTTTTAGCAGAGGATGGTTTCGATCCATCGACCTCTGGGTTATGGGCCCAGCACGCTTCCGCTGCGCCACTCTGCTTTCAACCACTGCAGAAAAGAGTAAGACCCACAATCCATGGCTTAGGAGGCCAGTGTCTTAGGCCACTGGGGTACTGTGAAATCCTTTTGACCTATACGAACTGATAGAAGCAGTAAAAATAAGGTGTAACGGAAGGCACTTACACATGCCCATGATATAGAGAAAATTTTTTATTGTTCGCACTTCATTGCTAAAAATAAACTGTTTAGCAGAAGATGGTTTCGATCCAAAAACATTTATTGTTCGCACTTCATTGCTAAAAATAAACTGTTTAGCAGAGGATGGTTTCGATCCATCGACCTCTGGGTTATGGGCCCAGCACGCTTCCGCTGCGCCACTCTGCTTTCAACCACTCCAGAAAAGAGTAAGACCCACAATCCATGGCTTAGGAGGCCAGTGTCTTAGGCCACTGGGGTACTGTGAAATCCTTTTCACCTATACGAACTGATAGAAGCAGTAAAAAAAATGTGTAACGGAAGGCACTTACACATGACCATGATATAGAGAAAAAAATGTATTGTTCGCACTTCATTGCTAAAAATAAACTGTTTAGCAGAGGATGGTTTCGATCCATCGACCTCTGGGTTATGGGCCCAGCACGCTTCCGCTGCGCCACTCTGCTTTTAGACTATGCAGAAAAGAGTAGGAATCACAATCCATGTCTTAGGAGGCCAGTGTCTCAGGCCACTGGTGTACTGCGAAATCCTTTTCACCTATACGAACTGATAGAAGCAGTAAAAAAAAGGTGTAACGGAAGGCACTTACACATGCCCATGATATAGAGAAAAAAAATTATTGTTCGCACTTCATTGCTAAAAATAAACTGTTTAGCAGAGGATGGTTTCGATCCATCGACCTCTGGGTTATGGGCCCAGCACGCTTCCGCTGCGCCACTCTGCTTTCAACTACTCCAGAAAAGAGTAAGACCCACAATCCATGGCTTAGGAGGCCAGTGTCTTAGGCCACTGGGGTACTGTGAAATCCTTTTCACCTATACGAACTGATAGAAGCAGTAAAAATAAGGTGTAACGGAAGGCACTTACACATGCCCATGATATAGAGAAAAAAATGTATTGTTCGCACTTCATTGCTAAAAATAAACTGTTTAGCAGAGGATGGTTTCGATCCATCGACCTCTGGGTTATGGGCCCAGCATGCTTCCGCTGCGCCACTCTGCTTTCAACCACTCCAGAAAAGAGTAAGACCCACAATCCATGGCTTAGGAGGCCAGTGTCTTAGGCCACTGGGGTACTGTGAAATCCTTTTCACCTATACGAACTGATAGAAGCAGTAAAAAAAATGTGTAACGGAAGGCACTTACACATGCCCATGATATAGAGAAAAAAAATTATTGTTCGCACTTCATTGCCTAAAAATAAACTGTTTAGCAGAGGATGGTTTCGATCCATCGACCTCTGGGTTATGGGCCCAGCACGCTTCCGCTGCGCCACTCTGCTTTCAACCACTGCAGAAAAGAGTAAGACCCACAATCCATGGCTTAGGAGGCCAGTGTCTTAGGCCACTCGGGTACTGTGAAATCCTTTTGACCTATACGAACTGATAGAAGCAGTAAAAATAAGGTGTAACGGAAGGCACTTACACATGCCCATGATATAGAGAAATTTTTATTGTTCGCACTTCATTGCTAAAAATAAACTGTTTAGCAGAGGATGGTTTCGATCCATCGACCTCTGGGTTATGGGCCCAGCACGCTTCCGCTGCGCCACTCTGCTTTCAGCCACTCCAGAAAAGAGTAAGACCCACAATCCATGGCTTAGGAGGCCAGTGGCATAGGCCACTGGGGTACTGTGAAATCCTTTTCACCTATGCGAACTGATAGAAGCAGTAAAAAAAATGTGTAACGGAAGGCACTTACACATGCCCATGATAATAAGAAAAACATTTATTGTTCGCACTTCATTGCTAAAAATAAACTGTTTAGCAGAGGATGGTTTCGATCCATCGACCTCTGGGTTATGGGCCCAGCACGCTTCCGCTGCGCCACTCTGCTTTCAACCACTGCAGAAAAGAGTAAGACCCACAATCCATGGCTTAGGAGGCCAGTGTCTTAGGCCACTCGGGTACTGTGAAATCCTTTTGACCTATACGAACTGATAGAAGCAGTAAAAATAAGGTGTAACGGAAGGCACTTACACATGCCCATGATATAGAGAAAAATATTTATTGTTCGCACTTCATTGCTAAAAATAAACTGTTTAGCAGAGGATGGTTTCGATCCATCGACCTCTGGGTTATGGGCCCAGCACGCTTCCGCTGCGCCACTCTGCTTTCAACCACTCCAGAAAAGAGTAAGACCCACAATCCATGGCTTAGGAGGCCAGTGTCTTAGGCCACTGGGGTACTGTGAAATCCTTTTCACCTATACGAACTGATAGAAGCAGTAAAAAAAATGTGTAACGGAAGGCACTTACACATGCCCATGATATAGAGAAAAAAAATTATTGTTCGCACTTCATTGCTAAAAATAAACTGTTTAGCAGAGGATGGTTTCGATCCATCGACCTCTGGGTTATGGGCCCAGCACGCTTCCGCTGCGCCACTCTGCTTTCAACCACTGCAGAAAAGAGTAAGACCCACAATCCATGGCTTAGGAGGCCAGTGTCTTAGGCCACTGGGGTACTGTGAAATCCTTTTCACCTATACGAACTGATAGAAGCAGTAAAAAAAAGGTGTAACGGAAGGCACTTACACATGCCCATGATATAGAGAAAAAAAATTATTGTTCGCACTTCATTGCTAAAAATAAACTGTTTAGCAGAGGATGGTTTCGATCCATCGACCTCTGGGTTATGGGCCCAGCACGCTTCCGCTGCGCCACTCTGCTTTCAACCACTCCAGAAAAGAGTAAGACCCACAATCCATGGCTTAGGAGGCCAGTGTCTTAGGCCACTGGGGTACTGTGAAATCCTTTTCACCTATACGAACTGATAGAAGCAGTAAAAAAAATGTGTAACGGAAGGCACTTACACATGCCCATGATATAGAGAAAAAAATTATTGTTCGCACTTCATTGCTAAAAATAAACTGTTTAGCAGAGGATGGTTTCGATCCATCGACCTCTGGGTTATGGGCCCAGCACGCTTCCGCTGCGCCACTCTGCTTTCAACCACTCCAGAAAAGAGTAAGACCCACAATCCATGGCTTAGGAGGCCAGTGTCTTAGGCCACTGGGGTACTGTGAAATCCTTTTCACCTATACGAACTGATAGAAGCAGTAAAAAAAATGTGTAACGGAAGGCACTTACACATGCCCATGATATAGAGAAAAAAAATTATTGTTCGCACTTCATTGCTAAAAATAAACTGTTTAGCAGAGGATGGTTTCGATCCATCGACCTCTGGGTTATGGGCCCAGCACGCTTCCGCTGCGCCACTCTGCTTTCAACCACTGCAGAAAAGAGTAAGACCCACAATCCATGGCTTAGGAGGCCAGTGTCTTAGGCCACTGGGGTACTGTGAAATCCTTTTGACCTATACGAACTGATAGAAGCAGTAAAAATAAGGTGTAACGGAAGGCACTTACACATGCCCATGATATAGAGAAATTTTTTATTGTTCGCACTTCATTGCTAAAAATAAACTGTTTAGCAGAGGATGGTTTCGATCCATCGACCTCTGGGTTATGGGCCCAGCACGCTTCCGCTGCGCCACTCTGCTTTTAGACTATGCAGAAAAGAGTAGGAATCACAATCCATGTCTTAGGAGGCCAGTGTCTCAGGCCACTGGTGTACTGCGAAATCCTTTTCACCTATACGAACTGATAGAAGCAGTAAAAAAAAGGTGTAACGGAAGGCACTTACACATGCCCATGATATAGAGAAAAAAAATTATTGTTCGCACTTCATTGCTAAAATAAACTGTTTAGCAGAGGATGGTTTCGATCCATCGACCTCTGGGTTATGGGCCCAGCACGCTTCCGCTGCGCCACTCTGCTTTCAACCACTCCAGAAAAGAGTAAGACCCACAATCCATGGCTTAGGAGGCCAGTGTCTTAGGCCACTGGGGTACTGTGAAATCCTTTTCACCTATACGAACTGATAGAAGCAGTAAAAAAAATGTGTAACGGAAGGCACTTACACATGCCCATGATATAGAGAAAAAAATTTATTGTTCGCACTTCATTGCTAAAAATAAACTGTTTAGCAGAGGATGGTTTCGATCCATCGACCTCTGGGTTATGGGCCCAGCACGCTTCCGCTGCGCCACTCTGCTTTCAACCACTCCAGAAAAGAGTAAGACCCACAATCCATGGCTTAGGAGGCCAGTGTCTTAGGCCACTGGGGTACTGTGAAATCCTTTTCACCTATACGAACTGATAGAAGCAGTAAAAAAAATGTGTAACGGAAGGCACTTACACATGCCCATGATATAGAGAAAAAAATTATTGTTCGCACTTCATTGCTAAAAATAAACTGTTTAGCAGAGGATGGTTTCGATCCATCGACCTCTGGGTTATGGGCCCAGCACGCTTCCGCTGCGCCACTCTGCTTTTAGACTATGCAGAAAAGAGTAGGAATCACAATCCATGGCTTAGGAGGCCAGTGTCTCAGGCCACTGGTGTACTGCGAAATCCTTTTCACCTATACGAACTGATAGAAGCAGTAAAAAAAAGGTGTAACGGAAGGCACTTACACATGCCCATGATATAGAGAAAAAAATTAATTGTTCGCACTTCATTGCTAAAAATAAGCTGTTTAGCAGAGGATGGTTTCGATCCATCGACCTCTGGGTTATGGGCCCAGCACGCTTCCGCTGCGCCACTCTGCTTTCAACCACTCCAGAAAAGAGTAAGACCCACAATCCATGGCTTAGGAGGCCAGTGTCTTAGGCCACTGGGGTACTGTGAAATCCTTTTCACCTATACGAACTGATAGAAGCAGTAAAAAAAATGTGTAACGGAAGGCACTTACACATGCCCATGATATAGAGAAAAAAAATTATTGTTCGCACTTCATTGCTAAAAATAAACTGTTTAGCAGAGGATGGTTTCGATCCATCGACCTCTGGGTTATGGGCCCAGCACGCTTCCGCTGCGCCACTCTGCTTTCAACCACTGCAGAAAAGAGTAAGACCCACAATCCATGGCTTAGGAGGCCAGTGTCTTAGGCCACTGGGGTACTGTGAAATCCTTTTCACCTATACGAACTGATAGAAGCAGTAAAAAAAAGGTGTAACGGAAGGCACTTACACATGCCCATGATATAGAGAAAAAAATTTATTGTTCGCACTTCATTGCTAAAAATAAACTGTTTAGCAGAGGATGGTTTCGATCCATCGACCTCTGGGTTATGGGCCCAGCACGCTTCCGCTGCGCCACTCTGCTTTCAACCACTCCAGAAAAGAGTAAGACCCACAATCCATGGCTTAGGAGGCCAGTGTCTTAGGCCACTGGGGTACTGTGAAATCCTTTTCACCTATACGAACTGATAGAAGCAGTAAAAAAAATGTGTAACGGAAGGCACTTACACATGCCCATGATATAGAGAAAAAAATTTATTGTTCGCACTTCATTGCTAAAAATAAACTGTTTAGCAGAGGATGGTTTCGATCCATCGACCTCTGGGTTATGGGCCCAGCACGCTTCCGCTGCGCCACTCTGCTTTCAACCACTGCAGAAAAGAGTAAGACCCACAATCCATGGCTTAGGAGGCCAGTGTCTTAGGCCACTGGGGTACTGTGAAATCCTTTTCACCTATACGAACTGATAGAAGCAGTAAAAAAAATGTGTAACGGAAGGCACTTACACATGCCCATGATATAGAGAAAAAAATTTATTGTTCGCACTTCATTGCTAAAAATAAACTGTTTAGCAGAGGATGGTTTCGATCCATCGACCTCTGGGTTATGGGCCCAGCACGCTTCCGCTGCGCCACTCTGCTTTCAACCACTCCAGAAAAGAGTAAGACCCACAATCCATGGCTTAGGAGGCCAGTGTCTTAGGCCACTGGGGTACTGTGAAATCCTTTTCACCTATACGAACTGATAGAAGCAGTAAAAAAAATGTGTAACGGAAGGCACTTACACATGCCCATGATATAGAGAAAAAAATGTATTGTTCGCACTTCATTGCTAAAAATAAACTGTTTAGCAGAGGATGGTTTCGATCCATCGACCTCTGGGTTATGGGCCCAGCACGCTTCCGCTGCGCCACTCTGCTTTTAGACTATGCAGAAAAGAGTAGGAATCACAATCCATGTCTTAGGAGGCCAGTGTCTCAGGCCACTGGTGTACTGCGAAATCCTTTTCACCTATACGAACTGATAGAAGCAGTAAAAAAAAGGTGTAACGGAAGGCACTTACACATGCCCATGATATAGAGAAAAAAAATTATTGTTCGCACTTCATTGCTAAAAATAAACTGTTTAGCAGAGGATGGTTTCGATCCATCGACCTCTGGGTTATGGGCCCAGCACGCTTCCGCTGCGCCACTCTGCTTTCAACCACTCCAGAAAAGAGTAAGACCCACAATCCATGGCTTAGGAGGCCAGTGTCTTAGGCCACTGGGGTACTGTGAAATCCTTTTCACCTATACGAACTGATAGAAGCAGTAAAAAAAATGTGTAACGGAAGGCACTTACACATGCCCATGATATAGAGAAAAAAAATTATTGTTCGCACTTCATTGCTAAAAATAAACTGTTTAGCAGAGGATGGTTTCGATCCATCGACCTCTGGGTTATGGGCCCAGCACGCTTCCGCTGCGCCACTCTGCTTTCAACCACTGCAGAAAAGAGTAAGACCCACAATCCATGGCTTAGGAGGCCAGTGTCTTAGGCCACTGGGGTACTGTGAAATCCTTTTCACCTATACGAACTGATAGAAGCAGTAAAAAAAATGTGTAACGGAAGGCACTTACACATGCCCATGATATAGAGAAAAAAATTAATTGTTCGCACTTCATTGCTAAAAATAAACTGTTTAGCAGAGGATGGTTTCGATCCATCGACCTCTGGGTTATGGGCCCAGCACGCTTCCGCTGCGCCACTCTGCTTTCAACCACTCCAGAAAAGAGTAAGACCCACAATCCATGGCTTAGGAGGCCAGTGTCTTAGGCCACTGGGGTACTGTGAAATCCTTTTCACCTATACGAACTGATAGAAGCAGTAAAAAAAATGTGTAACGGAAGGCACTTACACATGCCCATGATATAGAGAAAAAAAATTATTGTTCGCACTTCATTGCTAAAAATAAACTGTTTAGCAGAGGATGGTTTCGATCCATCGACCTCTGGGTTATGGGCCCAGCACGCTTCCGCTGCGCCACTCTGCTTTCAACCACTCCAGAAAAGAGTAAGACCCACAATCCATGGCTTAGGAGGCCAGTGTCTTAGGCCACTGGGGTACTGTGAAATCCTTTTCACCTATACGAACTGATAGAAGCAGTAAAAAAAATGTGTAACGGAAGGCACTTACACATGCCCATGATATAGAGAAAAAAAATTATTGTTCGCACTTCATTGCTAAAAATAAACTGTTTAGCAGAGGATGGTTTCGATCCATCGACCTCTGGGTTATGGGCCCAGCACGCTTCCGCTGCGCCACTCTGCTTTCAACCACTGCAGAAAAGAGTAAGACCCACAATCCATGGCTTAGGAGGCCAGTGTCTTAGGCCACTGGGGTACTGTGAAATCCTTTTCACCTATACGAACTGATAGAAGCAGTAAAAAAAATGTGTAACGGAAGGCACTTACACATGCCCATGATATAGAGAAAAAAAATTATTGTTCGCACTTCATTGCTAAAAATAAACTGTTTAGCAGAGGATGGTTTCGATCCATCGACCTCTGGGTTATGGGCCCAGCACGCTTCCGCTGCGCCACTCTGCTTTCAACCACTGCAGAAAAGAGTAAGACCCACAATCCATGGCTTAGGAGGCCAGTGTCTTAGGCCACTGGGGTACTGTGAAATCCTTTTCACCTATACGAACTGATAGAAGCAGTAAAAAAAATGTGTAACGGAAGGCACTTACACATGCCCATGATATAGAGAAAAAAATTAATTGTTCGCACTTCATTGCTAAAAATAAGCTGTTTAGCAGAGGATGGTTTCGATCCATCGACCTCTGGGTTATGGGCCCAGCACGCTTCCGCTGCGCCACTCTGCTTTCAACCACTCCAGAAAAGAGTAAGACCCACAATCCATGGCTTAGGAGGCCAGTGTCTTAGGCCACTGGGGTACTGTGAAATCCTTTTCACCTATACGAACTGATAGAAGCAGTAAAAAAAATGTGTAACGGAAGGCACTTACACATGCCCATGATATAGAGAAAAAAAATTATTGTTCGCACTTCATTGCTAAAAATAAACTGTTTAGCAGAGGATGGTTTCGATCCATCGACCTCTGGGTTATGGGCCCAGCACGCTTCCGCTGCGCCACTCTGCTTTCAGACCACTGCAGAAAAGAGTAGGAACCACAATCCATGGCTTAGGAGGCCAGTGTCTTAGGCCACTGGGGTACTGTGAAATCCTTTTCACCTATACGAACTGATAGAAGCAGTAAAAAAAATGTGTAACGGAAGGCACTTACACATGCCCATGATATAGAGAAAAAAATTAATTGTTCGCACTTCATTGCTAAAAATAAGCTGTTTAGCAGAGGATGGTTTCGATCCATCGACCTCTGGGTTATGGGCCCAGCACGCTTCCGCTGCGCCACTCTGCTTTCAACCACTCCAGAAAAGAGTAAGACCCACAATCCATGGCTTAGGAGGCCAGTGTCTTAGGCCACTGGGGTACTGTGAAATCCTTTTCACCTATACGAACTGATAGAAGCAGTAAAAAAAATGTGTAACGGAAGGCACTTACACATGCCCATGATATAGAGAAAAAAATTATTGTTCGCACTTCATTGCTAAAAATAAACTGTTTAGCAGAGGATGGTTTCGATCCATCGACCTCTGGGTTATGGGCCCAGCACGCTTCCGCTGCGCCACTCTGCTTTCAACCACTCCAGAAAAGAGTAAGACCCACAATCCATGGCTTAGGAGGCCAGTGTCTTAGGCCACTGGGGTACTGTGAAATCCTTTTCACCTATACGAACTGATAGAAGCAGTAAAAAAAATGTGTAACGGAAGGCACTTACACATGCCCATGATATAGAGAAAAAAATGTATTGTTCGCACTTCATTGCTAAAAATAAACTGTTTAGCAGAGGATGGTTTCGATCCATCGACCTCTGGGTTATGGGCCCAGCACGCTTCCGCTGCGCCACTCTGCTTTTAGACTATGCAGAAAAGAGTAGGAATCACAATCCATGGCTTAGGAGGCCAGTGTCTCAGGCCACTGGTGTACTGCGAAATCCTTTTCACCTATACGAACTGATAGAAGCAGTAAAAAAAAGGTGTAACGGAAGGCACTTACACATGCCCATGATATAGAGAAAAAAATTAATTGTTCGCACTTCATTGCTAAAAATAAGCTGTTTAGCAGAGGATGGTTTCGATCCATCGACCTCTGGGTTATGGGCCCAGCACGCTTCCGCTGCGCCACTCTGCTTTCAACCACTCCAGAAAAGAGTAAGACCCACAATCCATGGCTTAGGAGGCCAGTGTCTTAGGCCACTGGGGTACTGTGAAATCCTTTTCACCTATACGAACTGATAGAAGCAGTAAAAAAAATGTGTAACGGAAGGCACTTACACATGCCCATGATATAGAGAAAAAAATGTATTGTTCGCACTTCATTGCTAAAAATAAACTGTTTAGCAGAGGATGGTTTCGATCCATCGACCTCTGGGTTATGGGCCCAGCACGCTTCCGCTGCGCCACTCTGCTTTTAGACTATGCAGAAAAGAGTAGGAATCACAATCCATGGCTTAGGAGGCCAGTGTCTCAGGCCACTGGTGTACTGCGAAATCCTTTTCACCTATACGAACTGATAGAAGCAGTAAAAAAAAGGTGTAACGGAAGGCACTTACACATGCCCATGATATAGAGAAAAAAATTATTGTTCGCACTTCATTGCTAAAAATAAACTGTTTAGCAGAGGATGGTTTCGATCCATCGACCTCTGGGTTATGGGCCCAGCACGCTTCCGCTGCGCCACTCTGCTTTCAACCACTCCAGAAAAGAGTAAGACCCACAATCCATGGCTTAGGAGGCCAGTGTCTTAGGCCACTGGGGTACTGTGAAATCCTTTTCACCTATACGAACTGATAGAAGCAGTAAAAAAAATGTGTAACGGAAGGCACTTACACATGCCCATGATATAGAGAAAAAAATTAATTGTTCGCACTTCATTGCTAAAAATAAGCTGTTTAGCAGAGGATGGTTTCGATCCATCGACCTCTGGGTTATGGGCCCAGCACGCTTCCGCTGCGCCACTCTGCTTTCAACCACTCCAGAAAAGAGTAAGACCCACAATCCATGGCTTAGGAGGCCAGTGTCTTAGGCCACTGGGGTACTGTGAAATCCTTTTCACCTATACGAACTGATAGAAGCAGTAAAAAAAATGTGTAACGGAAGGCACTTACACATGCCCATGATATAGAGAAAAAAATGTATTGTTCGCACTTCATTGCTAAAAATAAACTGTTTAGCAGAGGATGGTTTCGATCCATCGACCTCTGGGTTATGGGCCCAGCACGCTTCCGCTGCGCCACTCTGCTTTTAGACTATGCAGAAAAGAGTAGGAATCACAATCCATGGCTTAGGAGGCCAGTGTCTCAGGCCACTGGTGTACTGCGAAATCCTTTTCACCTATACGAACTGATAGAAGCAGTAAAAAAAAGGTGTAACGGAAGGCACTTACACATGCCCATGATATAGAGAAAAAAATTATTGTTCGCACTTCATTGCTAAAAATAAACTGTTTAGCAGAGGATGGTTTCGATCCATCGACCTCTGGGTTATGGGCCCAGCACGCTTCCGCTGCGCCACTCTGCTTTCAACCACTCCAGAAAAGAGTAAGACCCACAATCCATGGCTTAGGAGGCCAGTGTCTTAGGCCACTGGGGTACTGTGAAATCCTTTTCACCTATACGAACTGATAGAAGCAGTAAAAAAAATGTGTAACGGAAGGCACTTACACATGCCCATGATATAGAGAAAAAAATTAATTGTTCGCACTTCATTGCTAAAAATAAGCTGTTTAGCAGAGGATGGTTTCGATCCATCGACCTCTGGGTTATGGGCCCAGCACGCTTCCGCTGCGCCACTCTGCTTTCAACCACTCCAGAAAAGAGTAAGACCCACAATCCATGGCTTAGGAGGCCAGTGTCTTAGGCCACTGGGGTACTGTGAAATCCTTTTCACCTATACGAACTGATAGAAGCAGTAAAAAAAATGTGTAACGGAAGGCACTTACACATGCCCATGATATAGAGAAAAAAATGTATTGTTCGCACTTCATTGCTAAAAATAAACTGTTTAGCAGAGGATGGTTTCGATCCATCGACCTCTGGGTTATGGGCCCAGCACGCTTCCGCTGCGCCACTCTGCTTTTAGACTATGCAGAAAAGAGTAGGAATCACAATCCATGGCTTAGGAGGCCAGTGTCTCAGGCCACTGGTGTACTGCGAAATCCTTTTCACCTATACGAACTGATAGAAGCAGTAAAAAAAAGGTGTAACGGAAGGCACTTACACATGCCCATGATATAGAGAAAAAAATTAATTGTTCGCACTTCATTGCTAAAAATAAGCTGTTTAGCAGAGGATGGTTTCGATCCATCGACCTCTGGGTTATGGGCCCAGCACGCTTCCGCTGCGCCACTCTGCTTTCAACCACTCCAGAAAAGAGTAAGACCCACAATCCATGGCTTAGGAGGCCAGTGTCTTAGGCCACTGGGGTACTGTGAAATCCTTTTCACCTATACGAACTGATAGAAGCAGTAAAAAAAATGTGTAACGGAAGGCACTTACACATGCCCATGATATAGAGAAAAAAAATTATTGTTCGCACTTCATTGCTAAAAATAAACTGTTTAGCAGAGGATGGTTTCGATCCATCGACCTCTGGGTTATGGGCCCAGCACGCTTCCGCTGCGCCACTCTGCTTTCAACCACTCCAGAAAAGAGTAAGACCCACAATCCATGGCTTAGGAGGCCAGTGTCTTAGGCCACTGGGGTACTGTGAAATCCTTTTCACCTATACGAACTGATAGAAGCAGTAAAAAAAATGTGTAACGGAAGGCACTTACACATGCCCATGATATAGAGAAAAAAAATTATTGTTCGCACTTCATTGCTAAAAATAAACTGTTTAGCAGAGGATGGTTTCGATCCATCGACCTCTGGGTTATGGGCCCAGCACGCTTCCGCTGCGCCACTCTGCTTTCAACCACTGCAGAAAAGAGTAAGACCCACAATCCATGGCTTAGGAGGCCAGTGTCTTAGGCCACTGGGGTACTGTGAAATCCTTTTCACCTATACGAACTGATAGAAGCAGTAAAAAAAATGTGTAACGGAAGGCACTTACACATGCCCATGATATAGAGAAAAAAATTTATTGTTCGCACTTCATTGCTAAAAATAAACTGTTTAGCAGAGGATGGTTTCGATCCATCGACCTCTGGGTTATGGGCCCAGCACGCTTCCGCTGCGCCACTCTGCTTTCAACCACTCCAGAAAAGAGTAAGACCCACAATCCATGGCTTAGGAGGCCAGTGTCTTAGGCCACTGGGGTACTGTGAAATCCTTTTCACCTATACGAACTGATAGAAGCAGTAAAAAAAATGTGTAACGGAAGGCACTTACACATGCCCATGATATAGAGAAAAAAATTATTGTTCGCACTTCATTGCTAAAAATAAACTGTTTAGCAGAGGATGGTTTCGATCCATCGACCTCTGGGTTATGGGCCCAGCACGCTTCCGCTGCGCCACTCTGCTTTCAACCACTGCAGAAAAGAGTAAGACCCACAATCCATGGCTTAGGAGGCCAGTGTCTTAGGCCACTGGGGTACTGTGAAATCCTTTTCACCTATACGAACTGATAGAAGCAGTAAAAAAAATGTGTAACGGAAGGCACTTACACATGCCCATGATATAGAGAAAAAAATTAATTGTTCGAACTTCATTGCTAAAAATAAGCTGTTTAGCAGAGGATGGTTTCGATCCATCGACCTCTGGGTTATGGGCCCAGCACGCTTCCGCTGCGCCACTCTGCTTTCAACCACTCCAGAAAAGAGTAAGACCCACAATCCATGGCTTAGGAGGCCAGTGTCTTAGGCCACTGGGGTACTGTGAAATCCTTTTCACCTATACGAACTGATAGAAGCAGTAAAAAAAATGTGTAACGGAAGGCACTTACACATGCCCATGATATAGAGAAAAAAATTATTGTTCGCACTTCATTGCTAAAAATAAACTGTTTAGCAGAGGATGGTTTCGATCCATCGACCTCTGGGTTATGGGCCCAGCACGCTTCCGCTGCGCCACTCTGCTTTTAGACTATGCAGAAAAGAGTAGGAATCACAATCCATGGCTTAGGAGGCCAGTGTCTCAGGCCACTGGTGTACTGCGAAATCCTTTTCACCTATACGAACTGATAGAAGCAGTAAAAAAAAGGTGTAACGGAAGGCACTTACACATGCCCATGATATAGAGAAAAAAATTAATTGTTCGCACTTCATTGCTAAAAATAAGCTGTTTAGCAGAGGATGGTTTCGATCCATCGACCTCTGGGTTATGGGCCCAGCACGCTTCCGCTGCGCCACTCTGCTTTCAACCACTCCAGAAAAGAGTAAGACCCACAATCCATGGCTTAGGAGGCCAGTGTCTTAGGCCACTGGGGTACTGTGAAATCCTTTTCACCTATACGAACTGATAGAAGCAGTAAAAAAAATGTGTAACGGAAGGCACTTACACATGCCCATGATATAGAGAAAAAAATTAATTGTTCGCACTTCATTGCTAAAAATAAGCTGTTTAGCAGAGGATGGTTTCGATCCATCGACCTCTGGGTTATGGGCCCAGCACGCTTCCGCTGCGCCACTCTGCTTTCAACCACTCCAGAAAAGAGTAAGACCCACAATCCATGGCTTAGGAGGCCAGTGTCTTAGGCCACTGGGGTACTGTGAAATCCTTTTCACCTATACGAACTGATAGAAGCAGTAAAAAAAATGTGTAACGGAAGGCACTTACACATGCCCATGATATAGAGAAAAAAATGTATTGTTCGCACTTCATTGCTAAAAATAAACTGTTTAGCAGAGGATGGTTTCGATCCATCGACCTCTGGGTTATGGGCCCAGCACGCTTCCGCTGCGCCACTCTGCTTTTAGACTATGCAGAAAAGAGTAGGAATCACAATCCATGTCTTAGGAGGCCAGTGTCTCAGGCCACTGGTGTACTGCGAAATCCTTTTCACCTATACGAACTGATAGAAGCAGTAAAAAAAAGGTGTAACGGAAGGCACTTACACATGCCCATGATATAGAGAAAAAAAATTATTGTTCGCACTTCATTGCTAAAAATAAACTGTTTAGCAGAGGATGGTTTCGATCCATCGACCTCTGGGTTATGGGCCCAGCACGCTTCCGCTGCGCCACTCTGCTTTCAACCACTGCAGAAAAGAGTAAGACCCACAATCCATGGCTTAGGAGGCCAGTGTCTTAGGCCACTGGGGTACTGTGAAATCCTTTTCACCTATACGAACTGATAGAAGCAGTAAAAAAAATGTGTAACGGAAGGCACTTACACATGCCCATGATATAGAGAAAAAAATTAATTGTTCGCACTTCATTGCTAAAAATAAACTGTTTAGCAGAGGATGGTTTCGATCCATCGACCTCTGGGTTATGGGCCCAGCACGCTTCCGCTGCGCCACTCTGCTTTCAACCACTCCAGAAAAGAGTAAGACCCACAATCCATGGCTTAGGAGGCCAGTGTCTTAGGCCACTGGGGTACTGTGAAATCCTTTTCACCTATACGAACTGATAGAAGCAGTAAAAAAAATGTGTAACGGAAGGCACTTACACATGCCCATGATATAGAGAAAAAAATTATTGTTCGCACTTCATTGCTAAAAATAAACTGTTTAGCAGAGGATGGTTTCGATCCATCGACCTCTGGGTTATGGGCCCAGCACGCTTCCGCTGCGCCACTCTGCTTTCAACCACTGCAGAAAAGAGTAAGACCCACAATCCATGGCTTAGGAGGCCAGTGTCTTAGGCCACTGGGGTACTGTGAAATCCTTTTCACCTATACGAACTGATAGAAGCAGTAAAAAAAATGTGTAACGGAAGGCACTTACACATGCCCATGATATAGAGAAAAAAATTAATTGTTCGAACTTCATTGCTAAAAATAAGCTGTTTAGCAGAGGATGGTTTCGATCCATCGACCTCTGGGTTATGGGCCCAGCACGCTTCCGCTGCGCCACTCTGCTTTCAACCACTCCAGAAAAGAGTAAGACCCACAATCCATGGCTTAGGAGGCCAGTGTCTTAGGCCACTGGGGTACTGTGAAATCCTTTTCACCTATACGAACTGATAGAAGCAGTAAAAAAAATGTGTAACGGAAGGCACTTACACATGCCCATGATATAGAGAAAAAAATGTATTGTTCGCACTTCATTGCTAAAAATAAACTGTTTAGCAGAGGATGGTTTCGATCCATCGACCTCTGGGTTATGGGCCCAGCACGCTTCCGCTGCGCCACTCTGCTTTTAGACTATGCAGAAAAGAGTAGGAATCACAATCCATGGCTTAGGAGGCCAGTGTCTCAGGCCACTGGTGTACTGCGAAATCCTTTTCACCTATACGAACTGATAGAAGCAGTAAAAAAAAGGTGTAACGGAAGGCACTTACACATGCCCATGATATAGAGAAAAAAATTAATTGTTCGCACTTCATTGCTAAAAATAAGCTGTTTAGCAGAGGATGGTTTCGATCCATCGACCTCTGGGTTATGGGCCCAGCACGCTTCCGCTGCGCCACTCTGCTTTCAACCACTCCAGAAAAGAGTAAGACCCACAATCCATGGCTTAGGAGGCCAGTGTCTTAGGCCACTGGGGTACTGTGAAATCCTTTTCACCTATACGAACTGATAGAAGCAGTAAAAAAAATGTGTAACGGAAGGCACTTACACATGCCCATGATATAGAGAAAAAAATTTATTGTTCGCACTTCATTGCTAAAAATAAACTGTTTAGCAGAGGATGGTTTCGATCCATCGACCTCTGGGTTATGGGCCCAGCACGCTTCCGCTGCGCCACTCTGCTTTCAACCACTGCAGAAAAGAGTAGGAACCACAATCCATGGCTTAGGAGGCCAGTGTCTTAGGCCACTGGGGTACTGTGAAATCCTTTTCACCTATACGAACTGATAGAAGCAGTAAAAAAAATGTGTAACGGAAGGCACTTACACATGCCCATGATATAGAGAAAAAAATTATTGTTCGCACTTCATTGCTAAAAATAAACTGTTTAGCAGAGGATGGTTTCGATCCATCGACCTCTGGGTTATGGGCCCAGCACGCTTCCGCTGCGCCACTCTGCTTTCAACCACTGCAGAAAAGAGTAAGACCCACAATCCATGGCTTAGGAGGCCAGTGTCTTAGGCCACTGGGGTACTGTGAAATCCTTTTCACCTATACGAACTGATAGAAGCAGTAAAAAAAATGTGTAACGGAAGGCACTTACACATGCCCATGATATAGAGAAAAAAATTAATTGTTCGAACTTCATTGCTAAAAATAAGCTGTTTAGCAGAGGATGGTTTCGATCCATCGACCTCTGGGTTATGGGCCCAGCACGCTTCCGCTGCGCCACTCTGCTTTCAACCACTCCAGAAAAGAGTAAGACCCACAATCCATGGCTTAGGAGGCCAGTGTCTTAGGCCACTGGGGTACTGTGAAATCCTTTTCACCTATACGAACTGATAGAAGCAGTAAAAAAAATGTGTAACGGAAGGCACTTACACATGCCCATGATATAGAGAAAAAAATGTATTGTTCGCACTTCATTGCTAAAAATAAACTGTTTAGCAGAGGATGGTTTCGATCCATCGACCTCTGGGTTATGGGCCCAGCACGCTTCCGCTGCGCCACTCTGCTTTTAGACTATGCAGAAAAGAGTAGGAATCACAATCCATGGCTTAGGAGGCCAGTGTCTCAGGCCACTGGTGTACTGCGAAATCCTTTTCACCTATACGAACTGATAGAAGCAGTAAAAAAAAGGTGTAACGGAAGGCACTTACACATGCCCATGATATAGAGAAAAAAATTAATTGTTCGCACTTCATTGCTAAAAATAAGCTGTTTAGCAGAGGATGGTTTCGATCCATCGACCTCTGGGTTATGGGCCCAGCACGCTTCCGCTGCGCCACTCTGCTTTCAACCACTCCAGAAAAGAGTAAGACCCACAATCCATGGCTTAGGAGGCCAGTGTCTTAGGCCACTGGGGTACTGTGAAATCCTTTTCACCTATACGAACTGATAGAAGCAGTAAAAAAAATGTGTAACGGAAGGCACTTACACATGCCCATGATATAGAGAAAAAAAATTATTGTTCGCACTTCATTGCTAAAAATAAACTGTTTAGCAGAGGATGGTTTCGATCCATCGACCTCTGGGTTATGGGCCCAGCACGCTTCCGCTGCGCCACTCTGCTTTCAACCACTGCAGAAAAGAGTAAGACCCACAATCCATGGCTTAGGAGGCCAGTGTCTTAGGCCACTGGGGTACTGTGAAATCCTTTTCACCTATACGAACTGATAGAAGCAGTAAAAAAAATGTGTAACGGAAGGCACTTACACATGCCCATGATATAGAGAAAAAAATTAATTGTTCGCACTTCATTGCTAAAAATAAGCTGTTTAGCAGAGGATGGTTTCGATCCATCGACCTCTGGGTTATGGGCCCAGCACGCTTCCGCTGCGCCACTCTGCTTTCAACCACTCCAGAAAAGAGTAAGACCCACAATCCATGGCTTAGGAGGCCAGTGTCTTAGGCCACTGGGGTACTGTGAAATCCTTTTCACCTATACGAACTGATAGAAGCAGTAAAAAAAATGTGTAACGGAAGGCACTTACACATGCCCATGATATAGAGAAAAAAATGTATTGTTCGCACTTCATTGCTAAAAATAAACTGTTTAGCAGAGGATGGTTTCGATCCATCGACCTCTGGGTTATGGGCCCAGCACGCTTCCGCTGCGCCACTCTGCTTTCAACCACTCCAGAAAAGAGTAAGACCCACAATCCATGGCTTAGGAGGCCAGTGTCTTAGGCCACTGGGGTACTGTGAAATCCTTTTCACCTATACGAACTGATAGAAGCAGTAAAAAAAATGTGTAACGGAAGGCACTTACACATGCCCATGATATAGAGAAAAAAATTAATTGTTCGCACTTCATTGCTAAAAATAAGCTGTTTAGCAGAGGATGGTTTCGATCCATCGACCTCTGGGTTATGGGCCCAGCACGCTTCCGCTGCGCCACTCTGCTTTCAACCACTCCAGAAAAGAGTAAGACCCACAATCCATGGCTTAGGAGGCCAGTGTCTTAGGCCACTGGGGTACTGTGAAATCCTTTTCACCTATACGAACTGATAGAAGCAGTAAAAAAAATGTGTAACGGAAGGCACTTACACATGCCCATGATATAGAGAAAAAAATGTATTGTTCGCACTTCATTGCTAAAAATAAACTGTTTAGCAGAGGATGGTTTCGATCCATCGACCTCTGGGTTATGGGCCCAGCACGCTTCCGCTGCGCCACTCTGCTTTTAGACTATGCAGAAAAGAGTAGGAATCACAATCCATGTCTTAGGAGGCCAGTGTCTCAGGCCACTGGTGTACTGCGAAATCCTTTTCACCTATACGAACTGATAGAAGCAGTAAAAAAAAGGTGTAACGGAAGGCACTTACACATGCCCATGATATAGAGAAAAAAATTAATTGTTCGCACTTCATTGCTAAAAATAAGCTGTTTAGCAGAGGATGGTTTCGATCCATCGACCTCTGGGTTATGGGCCCAGCACGCTTCCGCTGCGCCACTCTGCTTTCAACCACTCCAGAAAAGAGTAAGACCCACAATCCATGGCTTAGGAGGCCAGTGTCTTAGGCCACTGGGGTACTGTGAAATCCTTTTCACCTATACGAACTGATAGAAGCAGTAAAAAAAATGTGTAACGGAAGGCACTTACACATGCCCATGATATAGAGAAAAAAAATTATTGTTCGCACTTCATTGCTAAAAATAAACTGTTTAGCAGAGGATGGTTTCGATCCATCGACCTCTGGGTTATGGGCCCAGCACGCTTCCGCTGCGCCACTCTGCTTTCAAACACCCCAGATGGGACTTGAACCCACAATCACTGGCTTAGGAGGCCAGTGCCTTATCCATTAGGCCACTGGGGCACTGTAGTTCATTTACGACCAGTACAAACTCATTGAAGCAGTAAAAAAAATGTGTAACAGAAGGCACTGACAAATGCCCATGATATAGCAGATTTTTTTTCTTCGCACTTCAATGCTAAAAACAAACTGTTTAGCAGAGGATGGTTTTGATCCATCGACCTCTGGGCCCAGCACGCTTCCGCTGCGCCACTCTGCTTTCAACCACTCCGTGAAAAGAGTAGGAATCACAATCCATGGCTTAGGAGGCCAGTGTCTCTGGCCACTGGTGTACTGTGAAATCTTTTTCACCTATACGAACAGATAGAAGCAGTAAAAAAAATGTGTAACGGAAGGCACTGACACATGCCCATGCTATAGCGAGAAAAAAAAATGTGTTCACACATCATTGCTAGAAATAAACTGTTTAGCAGAGGATGGTTTCGATCCATCGACCTCTGGGTTATGGGCCCAGCACGCTTCCGCTGCGCCACTCTGCTTTCAACCACTCCAGAAAAGAGTAAGACCCACAATCCATGGCTTAGGAGGCCAGTGTCATAGGCCACTGGGGTACTGTGAAATCCTTTTCACCTATACGAACTGATAGAAGCAGTAAAAAAAATGTGTAACGGAAGGCACTTACACATGCCCATGATATAGAGAAAAAAATTAATTGTTCGAACTTCATTGCTAAAAATAAGCTGTTTAGCAGAGGATGGTTTCGATCCATCGACCTCTGGGTTATGGGCCCAGCACGCTTCCGCTGCGCCACTCTGCTTTTAGACTATGCAGAAAAGAGTAGGAATCACAATCCATGGCTTAGGAGGCCAGTGTCTCAGGCCACTGGTGTACTGCGAAATCCTTTTCACCTATACGAACTGATAGAAGCAGTAAAAAAAAGGTGTAACGGAAGGCACTTACACATGCCCATGATATAGAGAAAAAAATTAATTGTTCGCACTTCATTGCTAAAAATAAGCTGTTTAGCAGAGGATGGTTTCGATCCATCGACCTCTGGGTTATGGGCCCAGCACGCTTCCGCTGCGCCACTCTGCTTTCAACCACTCCAGAAAAGAGTAAGACCCACAATCCATGGCTTAGGAGGCCAGTGTCTTAGGCCACTGGGGTACTGTGAAATCCTTTTCACCTATACGAACTGATAGAAGCAGTAAAAAAAATGTGTAACGGAAGGCACTTACACATGCCCATGATATAGAGAAAAAAAATTATTGTTCGCACTTCATTGCTAAAAATAAACTGTTTAGCAGAGGATGGTTTCGATCCATCGACCTCTGGGTTATGGGCCCAGCACGCTTCCGCTGCGCCACTCTGCTTTCAACCACTGCAGAAAAGAGTAAGACCCACAATCCATGGCTTAGGAGGCCAGTGTCTTAGGCCACTGGGGTACTGTGAAATCCTTTTCACCTATACGAACTGATAGAAGCAGTAAAAAAAATGTGTAACGGAAGGCACTTACACATGCCCATGATATAGAGAAAAAAATTATTGTTCGCACTTCATTGCTAAAAATAAACTGTTTAGCAGAGGATGGTTTCGATCCATCGACCTCTGGGTTATGGGCCCAGCACGCTTCCGCTGCGCCACTCTGCTTTCAACCACTCCAGAAAAGAGTAAGACCCACAATCCATGGCTTAGGAGGCCAGTGTCTTAGGCCACTGGGGTACTGTGAAATCCTTTTCACCTATACGAACTGATAGAAGCAGTAAAAAAAATGTGTAACGGAAGGCACTTACACATGCCCATGATATAGAGAAAAAAATGTATTGTTCGCACTTCATTGCTAAAAATAAACTGTTTAGCAGAGGATGGTTTCGATCCATCGACCTCTGGGTTATGGGCCCAGCACGCTTCCGCTGCGCCACTCTGCTTTTAGACTATGCAGAAAAGAGTAGGAATCACAATCCATGGCTTAGGAGGCCAGTGTCTCAGGCCACTGGTGTACTGCGAAATCCTTTTCACCTATACGAACTGATAGAAGCAGTAAAAAAAAGGTGTAACGGAAGGCACTTACACATGCCCATGATATAGAGAAAAAAATTAATTGTTCGCACTTCATTGCTAAAAATAAGCTGTTTAGCAGAGGATGGTTTCGATCCATCGACCTCTGGGTTATGGGCCCAGCACGCTTCCGCTGCGCCACTCTGCTTTCAACCACTCCAGAAAAGAGTAAGACCCACAATCCATGGCTTAGGAGGCCAGTGTCTTAGGCCACTGGGGTACTGTGAAATCCTTTTCACCTATACGAACTGATAGAAGCAGTAAAAAAAATGTGTAACGGAAGGCACTTACACATGCCCATGATATAGAGAAAAAAATTATTGTTCGCACTTCATTGCTAAAAATAAACTGTTTAGCAGAGGATGGTTTCGATCCATCGACCTCTGGGTTATGGGCCCAGCACGCTTCCGCTGCGCCACTCTGCTTTCAACCACTCCAGAAAAGAGTAAGACCCACAATCCATGGCTTAGGAGGCCAGTGTCTTAGGCCACTGGGGTACTGTGAAATCCTTTTCACCTATACGAACTGATAGAAGCAGTAAAAAAAATGTGTAACGGAAGGCACTTACACATGCCCATGATATAGAGAAAAAAATTATTGTTCGCACTTCATTGCTAAAAATAAACTGTTTAGCAGAGGATGGTTTCGATCCATCGACCTCTGGGTTATGGGCCCAGCACGCTTCCGCTGCGCCACTCTGCTTTCAACCACTCCAGAAAAGAGTAAGACCCACAATCCATGGCTTAGGAGGCCAGTGTCTTAGGCCACTGGGGTACTGTGAAATCCTTTTCACCTATACGAACTGATAGAAGCAGTAAAAAAAATGTGTAACGGAAGGCACTTACACATGCCCATGATATAGAGAAAAAAAATTATTGTTCGCACTTCATTGCTAAAAATAAACTGTTTAGCAGAGGATGGTTTCGATCCATCGACCTCTGGGTTATGGGCCCAGCACGCTTCCGCTGCGCCACTCTGCTTTTAGACTATGCAGAAAAGAGTAGGAATCACAATCCATGGCTTAGGAGGCCAGTGTCTCAGGCCACTGGTGTACTGCGAAATCCTTTTCACCTATACGAACTGATAGAAGCAGTAAAAAAAAGGTGTAACGGAAGGCACTTACACATGCCCATGATATAGAGAAAAAAATTAATTGTTCGCACTTCATTGCTAAAAATAAGCTGTTTAGCAGAGGATGGTTTCGATCCATCGACCTCTGGGTTATGGGCCCAGCACGCTTCCGCTGCGCCACTCTGCTTTCAACCACTCCAGAAAAGAGTAAGACCCACAATCCATGGCTTAGGAGGCCAGTGTCTTAGGCCACTGGGGTACTGTGAAATCCTTTTCACCTATACGAACTGATAGAAGCAGTAAAAAAAATGTGTAACGGAAGGCACTTACACATGCCCATGATATAGAGAAAAAAAATTATTGTTCGCACTTCATTGCTAAAAATAAACTGTTTAGCAGAGGATGGTTTCGATCCATCGACCTCTGGGTTATGGGCCCAGCACGCTTCCGCTGCGCCACTCTGCTTTCAACCACTGCAGAAAAGAGTAAGACCCACAATCCATGGCTTAGGAGGCCAGTGTCTTAGGCCACTGGGGTACTGTGAAATCCTTTTCACCTATACGAACTGATAGAAGCAGTAAAAAAAATGTGTAACGGAAGGCACTTACACATGCCCATGATATAGAGAAAAAAATTATTGTTCGCACTTCATTGCTAAAAATAAACTGTTTAGCAGAGGATGGTTTCGATCCATCGACCTCTGGGTTATGGGCCCAGCACGCTTCCGCTGCGCCACTCTGCTTTCAACCACTCCAGAAAAGAGTAAGACCCACAATCCATGGCTTAGGAGGCCAGTGTCTTAGGCCACTGGGGTACTGTGAAATCCTTTTCACCTATACGAACTGATAGAAGCAGTAAAAAAAATGTGTAACGGAAGGCACTTACACATGCCCATGATATAGAGAAAAAAAATTATTGTTCGCACTTCATTGCTAAAAATAAACTGTTTAGCAGAGGATGGTTTCGATCCATCGACCTCTGGGTTATGGGCCCAGCACGCTTCCGCTGCGCCACTCTGCTTTCAACCACTCCAGAAAAGAGTAAGACCCACAATCCATGGCTTAGGAGGCCAGTGTCTTAGGCCACTGGGGTACTGTGAAATCCTTTTCACCTATACGAACTGATAGAAGCAGTAAAAAAAATGTGTAACGGAAGGCACTTACACATGCCCATGATATAGAGAAAAAAAATTATTGTTCGCACTTCATTGCTAAAAATAAACTGTTTAGCAGAGGATGGTTTCGATCCATCGACCTCTGGGTTATGGGCCCAGCACGCTTCCGCTGCGCCACTCTGCTTTCAACCACTCCAGAAAAGAGTAAGACCCACAATCCATGGCTTAGGAGGCCAGTGTCTTAGGCCACTGGGGTACTGTGAAATCCTTTTCACCTATACGAACTGATAGAAGCAGTAAAAAAAATGTGTAACGGAAGGCACTTACACATGCCCATGATATAGAGAAAAAAATTATTGTTCGCACTTCATTGCTAAAAATAAACTGTTTAGCAGAGGATGGTTTCGATCCATCGACCTCTGGGTTATGGGCCCAGCACGCTTCCGCTGCGCCACTCTGCTTTTAGACTATGCAGAAAAGAGTAGGAATCACAATCCATGGCTTAGGAGGCCAGTGTCTCAGGCCACTGGTGTACTGCGAAATCCTTTTCACCTATACGAACTGATAGAAGCAGTAAAAAAAAGGTGTAACGGAAGGCACTTACACATGCCCATGATATAGAGAAAAAAATTAATTGTTCGCACTTCATTGCTAAAAATAAGCTGTTTAGCAGAGGATGGTTTCGATCCATCGACCTCTGGGTTATGGGCCCAGCACGCTTCCGCTGCGCCACTCTGCTTTCAACCACTCCAGAAAAGAGTAAGACCCACAATCCATGGCTTAGGAGGCCAGTGTCTTAGGCCACTGGGGTACTGTGAAATCCTTTTCACCTATACGAACTGATAGAAGCAGTAAAAAAAATGTGTAACGGAAGGCACTTACACATGCCCATGATATAGAGAAAAAAATTATTGTTCGCACTTCATTGCTAAAAATAAACTGTTTAGCAGAGGATGGTTTCGATCCATCGACCTCTGGGTTATGGGCCCAGCACGCTTCCGCTGCGCCACTCTGCTTTCAACCACTGCAGAAAAGAGTAAGACCCACAATCCATGGCTTAGGAGGCCAGTGTCTTAGGCCACTGGGGTACTGTGAAATCCTTTTCACCTATACGAACTGATAGAAGCAGTAAAAAAAATGTGTAACGGAAGGCACTTACACATGCCCATGATATAGAGAAAAAAATTATTGTTCGCACTTCATTGCTAAAAATAAACTGTTTAGCAGAGGATGGTTTCGATCCATCGACCTCTGGGTTATGGGCCCAGCACGCTTCCGCTGCGCCACTCTGCTTTCAACCACTCCAGAAAAGAGTAAGACCCACAATCCATGGCTTAGGAGGCCAGTGTCTTAGGCCACTGGGGTACTGTGAAATCCTTTTCACCTATACGAACTGATAGAAGCAGTAAAAAAAATGTGTAACGGAAGGCACTTACACATGCCCATGATATAGAGAAAAAAATTAATTGTTCGCACTTCATTGCTAAAAATAAGCTGTTTAGCAGAGGATGGTTTCGATCCATCGACCTCTGGGTTATGGGCCCAGCACGCTTCCGCTGCGCCACTCTGCTTTCAACCACTCCAGAAAAGAGTAAGACCCACAATCCATGGCTTAGGAGGCCAGTGTCTTAGGCCACTGGGGTACTGTGAAATCCTTTTCACCTATACGAACTGATAGAAGCAGTAAAAAAAATGTGTAACGGAAGGCACTTACACATGCCCATGATATAGAGAAAAAAAATTATTGTTCGCACTTCATTGCTAAAAATAAACTGTTTAGCAGAGGATGGTTTCGATCCATCGACCTCTGGGTTATGGGCCCAGCACGCTTCCGCTGCGCCACTCTGCTTTCAACCACTCCAGAAAAGAGTAAGACCCACAATCCATGGCTTAGGAGGCCAGTGTCTTAGGCCACTGGGGTACTGTGAAATCCTTTTCACCTATACGAACTGATAGAAGCAGTAAAAAAAATGTGTAACGGAAGGCACTTACACATGCCCATGATATAGAGAAAAAAATTATTGTTCGCACTTCATTGCTAAAAATAAACTGTTTAGCAGAGGATGGTTTCGATCCATCGACCTCTGGGTTATGGGCCCAGCACGCTTCCGCTGCGCCACTCTGCTTTCAACCACTCCAGAAAAGAGTAAGACCCACAATCCATGGCTTAGGAGGCCAGTGTCTTAGGCCACTGGGGTACTGTGAAATCCTTTTCACCTATACGAACTGATAGAAGCAGTAAAAAAAATGTGTAACGGAAGGCACTTACACATGCCCATGATATAGAGAAAAAAATTATTGTTCGCACTTCATTGCTAAAAATAAACTGTTTAGCAGAGGATGGTTTCGATCCATCGACCTCTGGGTTATGGGCCCAGCACGCTTCCGCTGCGCCACTCTGCTTTTAGACTATGCAGAAAAGAGTAGGAATCACAATCCATGGCTTAGGAGGCCAGTGTCTCAGGCCACTGGTGTACTGCGAAATCCTTTTCACCTATACGAACTGATAGAAGCAGTAAAAAAAAGGTGTAACGGAAGGCACTTACACATGCCCATGATATAGAGAAAAAAATTAATTGTTCGCACTTCATTGCTAAAAATAAGCTGTTTAGCAGAGGATGGTTTCGATCCATCGACCTCTGGGTTATGGGCCCAGCACGCTTCCGCTGCGCCACTCTGCTTTCAACCACTCCAGAAAAGAGTAAGACCCACAATCCATGGCTTAGGAGGCCAGTGTCTTAGGCCACTGGGGTACTGTGAAATCCTTTTCACCTATACGAACTGATAGAAGCAGTAAAAAAAATGTGTAACGGAAGGCACTTACACATGCCCATGATATAGAGAAAAAAAATTATTGTTCGCACTTCATTGCTAAAAATAAACTGTTTAGCAGAGGATGGTTTCGATCCATCGACCTCTGGGTTATGGGCCCAGCACGCTTCCGCTGCGCCACTCTGCTTTCAACCACTGCAGAAAAGAGTAAGACCCACAATCCATGGCTTAGGAGGCCAGTGTCTTAGGCCACTGGGGTACTGTGAAATCCTTTTCACCTATACGAACTGATAGAAGCAGTAAAAAAAATGTGTAACGGAAGGCACTTACACATGCCCATGATATAGAGAAAAAAATTATTGTTCGCACTTCATTGCTAAAAATAAACTGTTTAGCAGAGGATGGTTTCGATCCATCGACCTCTGGGTTATGGGCCCAGCACGCTTCCGCTGCGCCACTCTGCTTTCAACCACTCCAGAAAAGAGTAAGACCCACAATCCATGGCTTAGGAGGCCAGTGTCTTAGGCCACTGGGGTACTGTGAAATCCTTTTCACCTATACGAACTGATAGAAGCAGTAAAAAAAATGTGTAACGGAAGGCACTTACACATGCCCATGATATAGAGAAAAAAAATTATTGTTCGCACTTCATTGCTAAAAATAAACTGTTTAGCAGAGGATGGTTTCGATCCATCGACCTCTGGGTTATGGGCCCAGCACGCTTCCGCTGCGCCACTCTGCTTTCAACCACTCCAGAAAAGAGTAAGACCCACAATCCATGGCTTAGGAGGCCAGTGTCTTAGGCCACTGGGGTACTGTGAAATCCTTTTCACCTATACGAACTGATAGAAGCAGTAAAAAAAATGTGTAACGGAAGGCACTTACACATGCCCATGATATAGAGAAAAAAATTAATTGTTCGCACTTCATTGCTAAAAATAAGCTGTTTAGCAGAGGATGGTTTCGATCCATCGACCTCTGGGTTATGGGCCCAGCACGCTTCCGCTGCGCCACTCTGCTTTCAACCACTGCAGAAAAGAGTAAGACCCACAATCCATGGCTTAGGAGGCCAGTGTCTTAGGCCACTGGGGTACTGTGAAATCCTTTTCACCTATACGAACTGATAGAAGCAGTAAAAAAAATGTGTAACGGAAGGCACTTACACATGCCCATGATATAGAGAAAAAAATTATTGTTCGCACTTCATTGCTAAAAATAAGCTGTTTAGCAGAGGATGGTTTCGATCCATCGACCTCTGGGTTATGGGCCCAGCACGCTTCCGCTGCGCCACTCTGCTTTCAACCACTCCAGAAAAGAGTAAGACCCACAATCCATGGCTTAGGAGGCCAGTGTCTTAGGCCACTGGGGTACTGTGAAATCCTTTTCACCTATACGAACTGATAGAAGCAGTAAAAAAAATGTGTAACGGAAGGCACTTACACATGCCCATGATATAGAGAAAAAAATTATTGTTCGCACTTCATTGCTAAAAATAAACTGTTTAGCAGAGGATGGTTTCGATCCATCGACCTCTGGGTTATGGGCCCAGCACGCTTCCGCTGCGCCACTCTGCTTTCAACCACTCCAGAAAAGAGTAAGACCCACAATCCATGGCTTAGGAGGCCAGTGTCTTAGGCCACTGGGGTACTGTGAAATCCTTTTCACCTATACGAACTGATAGAAGCAGTAAAAAAAATGTGTAACGGAAGGCACTTACACATGCCCATGATATAGAGAAAAAAATGTATTGTTCGCACTTCATTGCTAAAAATAAACTGTTTAGCAGAGGATGGTTTCGATCCATCGACCTCTGGGTTATGGGCCCAGCACGCTTCCGCTGCGCCACTCTGCTTTTAGACTATGCAGAAAAGAGTAGGAATCACAATCCATGGCTTAGGAGGCCAGTGTCTCAGGCCACTGGTGTACTGCGAAATCCTTTTCACCTATACGAACTGATAGAAGCAGTAAAAAAAAGGTGTAACGGAAGGCACTTACACATGCCCATGATATAGAGAAAAAAATTAATTGTTCGCACTTCATTGCTAAAAATAAGCTGTTTAGCAGAGGATGGTTTCGATCCATCGACCTCTGGGTTATGGGCCCAGCACGCTTCCGCTGCGCCACTCTGCTTTCAACCACTCCAGAAAAGAGTAAGACCCACAATCCATGGCTTAGGAGGCCAGTGTCTTAGGCCACTGGGGTACTGTGAAATCCTTTTCACCTATACGAACTGATAGAAGCAGTAAAAAAAATGTGTAACGGAAGGCACTTACACATGCCCATGATATAGAGAAAAAAAATTATTGTTCGCACTTCATTGCTAAAAATAAACTGTTTAGCAGAGGATGGTTTCGATCCATCGACCTCTGGGTTATGGGCCCAGCACGCTTCCGCTGCGCCACTCTGCTTTCAACCACTCCAGAAAAGAGTAAGACCCACAATCCATGGCTTAGGAGGCCAGTGTCTTAGGCCACTGGGGTACTGTGAAATCCTTTTCACCTATACGAACTGATAGAAGCAGTAAAAAAAATGTGTAACGGAAGGCACTTACACATGCCCATGATATAGAGAAAAAAATTATTGTTCGCACTTCATTGCTAAAAATAAACTGTTTAGCAGAGGATGGTTTCGATCCATCGACCTCTGGGTTATGGGCCCAGCACGCTTCCGCTGCGCCACTCTGCTTTCAACCACTCCAGAAAAGAGTAAGACCCACAATCCATGGCTTAGGAGGCCAGTGTCTTAGGCCACTGGGGTACTGTGAAATCCTTTTCACCTATACGAACTGATAGAAGCAGTAAAAAAAATGTGTAACGGAAGGCACTTACACATGCCCATGATATAGAGAAAAAAATTAATTGTTCGCACTTCATTGCTAAAAATAAGCTGTTTAGCAGAGGATGGTTTCGATCCATCGACCTCTGGGTTATGGGCCCAGCACGCTTCCGCTGCGCCACTCTGCTTTCAACCACTCCAGAAAAGAGTAAGACCCACAATCCATGGCTTAGGAGGCCAGTGTCTTAGGCCACTGGGGTACTGTGAAATCCTTTTCACCTATACGAACTGATAGAAGCAGTAAAAAAAATGTGTAACGGAAGGCACTTACACATGCCCATGATATAGAGAAAAAAATGTATTGTTCGCACTTCATTGCTAAAAATAAACTGTTTAGCAGAGGATGGTTTCGATCCATCGACCTCTGGGTTATGGGCCCAGCACGCTTCCGCTGCGCCACTCTGCTTTTAGACTATGCAGAAAAGAGTAGGAATCACAATCCATGGCTTAGGAGGCCAGTGTCTCAGGCCACTGGTGTACTGCGAAATCCTTTTCACCTATACGAACTGATAGAAGCAGTAAAAAAAAGGTGTAACGGAAGGCACTTACACATGCCCATGATATAGAGAAAAAAATTAATTGTTCGCACTTCATTGCTAAAAATAAGCTGTTTAGCAGAGGATGGTTTCGATCCATCGACCTCTGGGTTATGGGCCCAGCACGCTTCCGCTGCGCCACTCTGCTTTCAACCACTCCAGAAAAGAGTAAGACCCACAATCCATGGCTTAGGAGGCCAGTGTCTTAGGCCACTGGGGTACTGTGAAATCCTTTTCACCTATACGAACTGATAGAAGCAGTAAAAAAAATGTGTAACGGAAGGCACTTACACATGCCCATGATATAGAGAAAAAAAATTATTGTTCGCACTTCATTGCTAAAAATAAACTGTTTAGCAGAGGATGGTTTCGATCCATCGACCTCTGGGTTATGGGCCCAGCACGCTTCCGCTGCGCCACTCTGCTTTCAACCACTCCAGAAAAGAGTAAGACCCACAATCCATGGCTTAGGAGGCCAGTGTCTTAGGCCACTGGGGTACTGTGAAATCCTTTTCACCTATACGAACTGATAGAAGCAGTAAAAAAAATGTGTAACGGAAGGCACTTACACATGCCCATGATATAGAGAAAAAAAATTATTGTTCGCACTTCATTGCTAAAAATAAACTGTTTAGCAGAGGATGGTTTCGATCCATCGACCTCTGGGTTATGGGCCCAGCACGCTTCCGCTGCGCCACTCTGCTTTCAACCACTCCAGAAAAGAGTAGAGACCCACAATCCATGGCTTAGGAGGCCAGTGTCTTAGGCCACTGGGGTACTGTGAAATCCTTTTCGACCTAGTACGAACTGATAGAAGCAGTAAAAAAAATGTGTAACGGAAGGCACTGACACATGCCCATGATATAGCAGAAAATATTTTATTGTTCGCACTTCATTGCTAAAAACAAACTGTTTAGCAGAGGATGGTTTCGATCCATCGACCTCTGGGTTATGGGCCCAGCACGCTTCCGCTGCGCCACTCTGCTTTCAACCACTCCGTGAAAAGAGTAGGAATCACAATCCATGGCTTAGGAGGCCAGTGTCTCTAGGCCACTGGGGTACTGTGAAATCCTTTTCACCTATACGAACTGATAGAAGCAGTAAAAAAAATGTGTAACGGAAGGCACTTACACATGCCCATGATATAGAGAAAAAAAATTATTGTTCGCACTTCATTGCTAAAAATAAACTGTTTAGCAGAGGATGGTTTCGATCCATCGACCTCTGGGTTATGGGCCCAGCACGCTTCCGCTGCGCCACTCTGCTTTTAGACTATGCAGAAAAGAGTAGGAATCACAATCCATGGCTTAGGAGGCCAGTGTCTCAGGCCACTGGTGTACTGCGAAATCCTTTTCACCTATACGAACTGATAGAAGCAGTAAAAAAAAGGTGTAACGGAAGGCACTTACACATGCCCATGATATAGAGAAAAAAATTAATTGTTCGCACTTCATTGCTAAAAATAAGCTGTTTAGCAGAGGATGGTTTCGATCCATCGACCTCTGGGTTATGGGCCCAGCACGCTTCCGCTGCGCCACTCTGCTTTCAACCACTCCAGAAAAGAGTAAGACCCACAATCCATGGCTTAGGAGGCCAGTGTCTTAGGCCACTGGGGTACTGTGAAATCCTTTTCACCTATACGAACTGATAGAAGCAGTAAAAAAAATGTGTAACGGAAGGCACTTACACATGCCCATGATATAGAGAAAAAAATTATTGTTCGCACTTCATTGCTAAAAATAAACTGTTTAGCAGAGGATGGTTTCGATCCATCGACCTCTGGGTTATGGGCCCAGCACGCTTCCGCTGCGCCACTCTGCTTTCAGACACTGCAGAAAAGAGTAGGAACCACAATCCATGGCTTAGGAGGCCAGTGTCTTAGGCCACTGGGGTACTGTGAAATCCTTTTCACCTATACGAACTGATAGAAGCAGTAAAAAAAATGTGTAACGGAAGGCACTTACACATGCCCATGATATAGCAGAATATTTTTATTGTTCGCACTTCAATGCTAAAAACAAACTGTTTAGCAGAGGATGGTTTCGATCCATCGACCTCTGGGTTATGGGCCCAGCACGCTTCCGCTGCGCCACTCTGCTTTCAACCACTCCAGAAAAGAGTAAGACCCACAATCCATGGCTTAGGAGGCCAGTGTCTTAGGCCACTGGGGTACTGTGAAATCCTTTTCACCTATACGAACTGATAGAAGCAGTAAAAAAAATGTGTAACGGAAGGCACTTACACATGCCCATGATATAGAGAAAAAAAATTATTGTTCGCACTTCATTGCTAAAAATAAACTGTTTAGCAGAGGATGGTTTCGATCCATCGACCTCTGGGTTATGGGCCCAGCACGCTTCCGCTGCGCCACTCTGCTTTCAACCACTCCAGAAAAGAGTAAGACCCACAATCCATGGCTTAGGAGGCCAGTGTCTTAGGCCACTGGGGTACTGTGAAATCCTTTTCACCTATACGAACTGATAGAAGCAGTAAAAAAAATGTGTAACGGAAGGCACTTACACATGCCCATGATATAGAGAAAAAAATTAATTGTTCGCACTTCATTGCTAAAAATAAGCTGTTTAGCAGAGGATGGTTTCGATCCATCGACCTCTGGGTTATGGGCCCAGCACGCTTCCGCTGCGCCACTCTGCTTTTAGACTATGCAGAAAAGAGTAGGAATCACAATCCATGGCTTAGGAGGCCAGTGTCTCAGGCCACTGGTGTACTGCGAAATCCTTTTCACCTATACGAACTGATAGAAGCAGTAAAAAAAAGGTGTAACGGAAGGCACTTACACATGCCCATGATATAGAGAAAAAAATTAATTGTTCGCACTTCATTGCTAAAAATATGCTGTTTAGCAGAGGATGGTTTCGATCCATCGACCTCTGGGTTATGGGCCCAGCACGCTTCCGCTGCGCCACTCTGCTTTCAACCACTCCAGAAAAGAGTAGAGACCCACAATCCACTGGCTTAGGAGGCCAGTGTCTTAGGCCACTGGGGTACTGTGAAATCCTTTTCGACCTATACGAACTGATAGAAGCAGTAAAAAAAATGTGTAACGGAAGGCACTGACAAATGCCCATGATATAGCAGATTTTTTTTCTTCGCACTTCAATGCTAAAAACAAACTGTTTAGCAGAGGATGGTTTTGATCCATCGACCTCTGGGTTATGGGCCCAGCACGCTTCCGCTGCGCCACTCTGCTTTCAACCACTCCAGAAAAGAGTAAGACCCACAATCCATGGCTTAGGAGGCCAGTGTCTCTAGGCCACTGGGGTACTGTGAAATCCTTTTCACCTATACGAACTGATAGAAGCAGTAAAAAAAATGTGTAACGGAAGGCACTTACACATGCCCATGATATAGAGAAAAAAAATTATTGTTCGCACTTCATTGCTAAAAATAAACTGTTTAGCAGAGGATGGTTTCGATCCATCGACCTCTGGGTTATGGGCCCAGCACGCTTCCGCTGCGCCACTCTGCTTTTAGACTATGCAGAAAAGAGTAGGAATCACAATCCATGGCTTAGGAGGCCAGTGTCTCAGGCCACTGGTGTACTGCGAAATCCTTTTCACCTATACGAACTGATAGAAGCAGTAAAAAAAAGGTGTAACGGAAGGCACTTACACATGCCCATGATATAGAGAAAAAAATTAATTGTTCGCACTTCATTGCTAAAAATAAGCTGTTTAGCAGAGGATGGTTTCGATCCATCGACCTCTGGGTTATGGGCCCAGCACGCTTCCGCTGCGCCACTCTGCTTTCAACCACTCCAGAAAAGAGTAAGACCCACAATCCATGGCTTAGGAGGCCAGTGTCTTAGGCCACTGGGGTACTGTGAAATCCTTTTCACCTATACGAACTGATAGAAGCAGTAAAAAAAAGGTGTAACGGAAGGCACTTACACATGCCCATGATATAGAGAAAAAAATGTATTGTTCGCACTTCATTGCTAAAAAAAATCTGTTTAGCAGAGGATGGTTTCGATCCATCGACCTCTGGGTTATGGGCCCAGCACGCTTCCGCTGCGCCACTCTGCTTTCAACCACTCCAGAAAAGAGTAAGACCCACAATCCATGGCTTAGGAGGCCAGTGTCTTAGGCCACTGGGGTACTGTGAAATCCTTTTCACCTATACGAACTGATAGAAGCAGTAAAAAAAAAGGTGTAACGGAAGGCACTTACACATGCCCATGATATAGAGAAAAAAATGTATTGTTCGCACTTCATTGCTAAAAAAAATATTTTTAGCAGAGGATGGTTTTAATCCATCGACCTCTGGGTTATGGGCCCAGCAAGCTTCCGCTGCGCCACTCTGCTTTCAAACACCCCAGATGGGACCTGAACCCACAATCACTGGCTTAGGAGGCCAGTGTCTTAGGCCACTGGGGTACTGTGAAATCCTTTTCACCTATACGAACTGATAGAAGCAGTAAAAAAAAGGTGTAACGGAAGGCACTTACACATGCCCATGATATAGAGAAAAAATTTAATTGTTCGCACTTCATTGCTAAAAATATGCTGTTTAGCAGAGGATGGTTTTGATCCATCGACCTCTGGGCCCAGCACGCTTCCGCTGCGCCACTCTGCTTTCAACCACTCCGAGAAAAGAGTAGGAATCACAATCCATGGCTTAGGAGGCCAGTGTCTCTAGGCCACTGGGGTACTGTGAAATCCTTTTCACCTATACGAACTGATAGAAGCAGTAAAAAAAATGTGTAACGGAAGGCACTTACACATGCCCATGATATAGAGAAAAAAAATTATTGTTCGCACTTCATTGCTAAAAATAAACTGTTTAGCAGAGGATGGTTTCGATCCATCGACCTCTGGGTTATGGGCCCAGCACGCTTCCGCTGCGCCACTCTGCTTTTAGACTATGCAGAAAAGAGTAGGAATCACAATCCATGGCTTAGGAGGCCAGTGTCTCAGGCCACTGGTGTACTGCGAAATCCTTTTCACCTATACGAACTGATAGAAGCAGTAAAAAAAAGGTGTAACGGAAGGCACTTACACATGCCCATGATATAGAGAAAAAAATGTATTGTTCGCACTTCATTGCTAAAAATATGCTGTTTAGCAGAGGATGGTTTCGATCCATCGACCTCTGGGTTATGGGCCCAGCACGCTTCCGCTGCGCCACTCTGCTTTCAACCACTCCAGAAAAGAGTAAGACCCACAATCCATGGCTTAGGAGGCCAGTGTCTTAGGCCACTGGGGTACTGTGAAATCCTTTTCACCTATACGAACTGATAGAAGCAGTAAAAAAAAGGTGTAACGGAAGGCACTTACACATGCCCATGATATAGAGAAAAAAATGTATTGTTCGCACTTCATTGCTAAAAAAAATCTGTTTAGCAGAGGATGGTTTCGATCCATCGACCTCTGGGTTATGGGCCCAGCACGCTTCCGCTGCGCCACTCTGCTTTCAACCACTCCAGAAAAGAGTAAGACCCACAATCCATGGCTTAGGAGGCCAGTGTCTTAGGCCACTGGGGTACTGTGAAATCCTTTTCACCTATACGAACTGATAGAAGCAGTAAAAAAAAGGTGTAACGGAAGGCACTTACACATGCCCATGATATAGAGAAAAAAAATTATTGTTCGCACTTCATTGCTAAAAATAAACTGTTTAGCAGAGGATGGTTTCAATCCATCGACCTCTGGGTTATGGGCCCAGCACGCTTCCGCTGCGCCACTCTGCTTTCAAACACCCCAGATGGGACTTGAACCCACAATCACTGGCTTAGGAGGCCAGTGCCTTATCCATTAGGCCACTGGGGCACTGTAGTTCATTTACGACCAGTACAAACTCATTGAAGCAGTAAAAAAAATGTGTAACAGAAGGCACTGACAAATGCCCATGATATAGCAGATTTTTTTTCTTCGCACTTCAATGCTAAAAACAAACTGTTTAGCAGAGGATGGTTTTGATTCATCGACCTCTGGGCCCAGCACGCTTCCGCTGCGCCACTCTGCTTTCAACCACTCCGTGAAAAGAGTAGGAATCACAATCCATGGCTTAGGAGGCCAGTGTCTCTGGCCACTGGGGTACTGTGAAATCCTTTTCACCTATACGAACTGATAGAAGCAGTAAAAAAAATGTGTAACGGAAGGCACTTACACATGCTCATGATATAGAGAAAAAAAATTATTGTTCGCACTTCATTGCTAAAAATAAACTGTTTAGCAGAGGATGGTTTCAATCCATCGACCTCTGGGTTATGGGCCCAGCACGCTTCCGCTGCGCCACTCTGCTTTCAAACACCCCAGATGGGACTTGAACCCACAATCACTGACTTAGGAGGCCAGTGCCTTATCCATTAGGCCACTGGGGCACTGTAGTTCATTTATGACCAGTACAAACTCATTGAAGCAGTAAAAAAAATGTGTAACAGAAGGCACTGACAAATGCCCATGATATAGCAGATTTTTTTTCTTCGCACTTCAATGCTAAAAACAAACTGTTTAGCAGAGGATGGTTTTGATTCATCGACCTCTGGGCCCAGCACGCTTCCGCTGCGCCACTCTGCTTTCAACCACTCCGTGAAAAGAGTAGGAATCACAATCCATGGCTTAGGAGGCCAGTGTCTCTGGCCACTGGGGTACTGTGAAATCCTTTTCACTTATATGAACTGATAGAAGCAGTAAAAAAAATGTGTAATGGAAGGCACTTACACATGCTCATGATATAGAGAAAAAAAATTATTGTTCGCACTTCATTGCTAAAAATATGCTGTTTAGCAGAGGATGGTTTCGATCCATCGACCTCTGGGTTATGGGCCCAGCACGCTTCGCTGCGCCACTCTGCTTTTAGACTATGCAGAAAAGAGTAGGAATCACAATCCATGGCTTAGGAGGCCAGTGTCTCAGGCCACTGGTGTACTGCGAAATCCTTTTCACCTATACGAACTGATAGAAGCAGTAAAAAAAAAGGTGTAACGGAAGGCACTTTCACATGCCCATGATATAGAGAAAAAAATTAATTGTTCGCACTTCATTGCTAAAAAAAATCTGTTTAGCAGAGGATGGTTTCGATCCATCGACCTCTGGGTTATGGGCCCAGCACGCTTCCGCTGCGCCACTCTGCTTTTAGACTATGCAGAAAAGAGTAGGAATCACAATCCATGGCTTAGGAGGCCAGTGTCTCAGGCCACTGGTGTACTGCGAAATCCTTTTCTCCTATACGAACTGATAGAAGCAGTAAAAAAAAGGTGTAACGGAAGGCACTTACACATGCCCATGATATAGAGAAAAAAATTAATTGTTCGCACTTCATTGCTAAAAATATGCTGTTTAGCAGAGGATGGTTTCGATCCATCGACCTCTGGGTTATGGGCCGAGCACGCTTCCGCTGCGCCACTCTGCTTTCAACCACTCCAGAAAAGAGTAAGACCCACAATCCATGGCTTAGGAGGCCAGTGTCTCTGGCCACTGGGGTACTGTGAAATCCTTTTCACCTATATGAACTGATAGAAGCAGTAAAAAAAATGTGTAACGGAAGGCACTTACACATGCCCATGATATAGAGAAAAAAATGTATTGTTCGCACTTCATTGCTAAAAATAAACTGTTTAGCAGAGGATGGTTTCGATCCATCGACCTCTGGGTTATGGGCCGAGCACGCTTCCGCTGCGCCACTCTGCTTTCAACCACTCCAGAAAAGAGTAAGACCCACAATCCATGGCTTAGGAGGCCAGTGTCTTAGGCCACTGGGGTACTGTGAAATCCTTTTCACCTATACGAACTGATAGAAGCAGTAAAAAAAAAGGTGTAACGGAAGGCACTTACACATGCCCATGATATAGAGAAAAAAATGTATTGTTCGCACTTCATTGCTAAAAAAAATCTTTTTAGCAGAGGATGGTTTCGATCCATCGGCCTCTGGGTTATGGGCCCAGCACGCTTCCGCTGCGCCACTCTGCTTTCAACCACTCCAGAAAAGAGTAAGACCCACAATCCATGGCTTAGGAGGCCAGTGTCTTAGGCCACTGGGGTACTGTGAAATCCTTTTCACCTATACGAACTGATAGAAGCAGTAAAAAAAATGTGTAACGGAAGGCACTTACACATGCCCATGATATAGAGAAAAAAAATTATTGTTCGCACTTCATTGCTAAAAATAAACTGTTTAGCAGAGGATGGTTTTAATCCATCGACCTCTGGGTTATGGGCCCAGCACGCTTCCGCTGCGCCACTCTGCTTTCAAACACCCCAGATGGGACCTGAACCCACAATCACTGGTTTAGGAGGCCAGTGTCTTAGGCCACTGGGGTACTGTGAAATCCATTTCACCTATACGAACTGATAGAAGCAGTAAAAAAAAGGTGTAACGGAAGGCACTTACACATGCCCATGATATAGAGAAAAAATTTAATTGTTCGCACTTCATTGCTAAAAATATGCTGTTTAGCAGAGGATGGTTTCGATCCATCGACCTCTGGGTTATGGGCCCAGCACGCTTCCGCTGCGCCACTCTGCTTTTAGACTATGCAGAAAAGAGTAGGAATCACAATCCATGGCTTAGGAGGCCAGTGTCTCAGGCCACTGGTGTACTGCGAAATCCTTTTCACCTATACGAACTGATAGAAGCAGTAAAAAAAAAGGTGTAACGGAAGGCACTTACACATGCCCATGATATAGAGAAAAAAATGTATTGTTCGCACTTCATTGCTAAAAAAAATCTGTTTAGCGGAGGATGGTTTCGATCCATCGACCTCTGGGTTATGGGCCCAGCACGCTTCCGCTGCGCCACTCTGCTTTCAACCACTCCAGAAAAGAGTAAGACCCACAATCCATGGCTTAGGAGGCCAGTGTCTTAGGCCACTGGGGTACTGTGAAATCCTTTTGACCTATACGAACTGATAGAAGCAGTAAAAATAAGGTGTAACGGAAGGCACTTACACATGCCCATGATATAGAGAAAAAAAATTATTGTTCGCACTTCATTGCTAAAAATAAACTGTTTAGCAGAGGATGGTTTCAATCCATCGACCTCTGGGTTATGGGCCCAGCACGCTTCCGCTGCGCCACTCTGCTTTTAGACTACTGCAGAAAAGAGTAGGACTCACAATCCATGGCTTAGGAGGCCAGTGTCTTAGGCCACTGGGGTACTGTGAAATCCTTTTGACCTATACGAACTGATAGAAGCAGTAAAAAAAATGTGTAACGGAAGGCACTTACACATGCCCATGATATAGAGAAAAAAATTAACTGTTCGCACTTCATTGCTAGAAATAAACTGTTTAGCAGAGGATAGTTTCGATCCATCGACCTCTGTGTTATGGGCCCAGCACGCTTCCGCTGCGCCACTCTGCTTTCAACCGCTACAGAAAAGAGTAAGACCCACAATCCATGGCTTAGGAGGCCAGTGTCTTAGGCCACTGGGGTACTGTGAAATCCTTTTGACCTATACGAACTGATAGAAGCAGTAAAAAAAATGTGTAACGGAAGGCACTGACACATGCCCATGCTATAGCGAGAAAATAAAATGTGTTCACACTTCATTGCTAGAAATAAACTGTTTAGCAGAGGATGGTTTCGATCCATCGACCTCTGTGTTATGGGCCCAGCACGCTTCCGCTGCGCCACTCTGCTTTCAACCACTGCAGAAAAGAGTAAGACCCACAATCCATGGCTTAGGAGGCCAGTGTCTTAGGCCACTGGGGTACTGTGAAATCCTTTTGACCTATACGAACTGATAGAAGCAGTAAAAAAAATGTGTAACGGAAGGCACTTACACATGCCCATGATATAGAGAAAAAATTTTATTGTTCGCACTTCATTGCTAAAATAAACTGTTTAGCAGAGGATGGTTTCGATCCATCGACCTCTGGGTTATGGGCCCAGCACGCTTCCGCTGCGCCACTCTGCTTTCGACCACACCATGAAAAGAGTAGGAATCACAATCCATGGCTTAGGAGGCCAGTGTCTCTGGCCACTGGTGTACTGCGAAATCCTTTTCACCTATACGAACAGATAGAAGCAGTAAAAAAAATGTGTAACGGAAGGCACTGACACATGCCCATGCTATAGCGAGAAAATAAAATGTGTTCACACTTCATTGCTAGAAATAAACTGTTTAGCAGAGGATGGTTTCAATCCATCAACCTCTGGGTTATGGGCCCAGCACGCTTCCGCTGCGCCACTCTGCTTTTAGCCACTCCAGAAAAGAGTAAGACTCACAATCCATGGCTTAGGAGGCCAGTGTCTTAGGCCACTGGGGTACTGTGAAATCCTTTTCACCTATACGAACAGATAGAAGCAGTAAAAAAAATGTGTTACGGAAGGCACTGACACATGCCCATGCTATAGCGAGAAAATAAAATGTGTTCACACTTCATTGCTAGAAATAAACTGTTTGGCAGAGGATGGTTTCGATCCATCGACCTCTGGGTTATGGGCCCAGCACGGTTCCGCTGCGCCACTCTGCTTTCAACCACTGCAGAAAAGAGTAAGACCCACAATCCATGGCTTAGGAGGCCAGTGTCTTAGGCCACTGGGGTACTGTGAAATCCTTTTGACCTATACGAACTGATAGAAGCAGTAAAAAAAATGTGTAACGGAAGGCACTTACACATGCCCATGATATAGAGAAAAAAATTAACTGTTCGCACTTCATTGCTAGAAATAAACTGTTTAGCAGAGGATGGTTTCGATCCATCGACCTCTGTGTTATGGGCCCAGCACGCTTCCGCTGCGCCACTCTGCTTTCAACCACTGCAGATAAGAGTAAGACCCACAATCCATGGCTTAGGAGGCCAGTGTCTTAGGCCACTGGGGTACTGTGAAATCCTTTTGACCTATACGAACTGATAGAAGCAGTAAAAAAAATGTGTAACGGAAGACACTTACACATGCCCATGATATAGAGAAAAAAATTAATTGTTCCCACTTCATTGGTAATAATAATCTGTTTAGCAGAGGATTGTTTCGATCCTTCGACCTCTGGGTTATGGGCCAAGCACGCTTCCGCTGCGCCACTCTGCTTTCAAACACCCCAGATGGGACTTGAACCCACAATCACTGGCTTAGTATGCCAGTGCCTTATCCATTAGGCCACTGGGGGACTGTATACCTTTTACGACCAGTACAAACTCATTGAAGCAGTATAAAAAATTTGTAACAGAAGGCACTGACACATGCCCATGATATAGAGAAAAAACATTATTGTTCACACTTCATTGCTAAAATAAACTGTTTAGCAGAGGATGGTTTCGATCCATCGACCTCTGGGTTATGGGCCCAGCACGCTTCCGCTGCGCCACTCTGCTTTCGAACACACCATGAAAAGAGTAGGAATCACAATCCATGGCTTAGGAGGCCAGTGTCTCTGGCCACTGGTGTACTGCGAAATCCTTTTCACCTATACGAACAGATAGAAGCAGTAAAAAAAATGTGTAACGGAAGGCACTGACACATTCCCATGCTATAGCGAGAAAATAAAATGTGTTCACACTTCATTGCTAGAAATAAACTGTTTAGCAGAGGATGGTTTCGATCCATCGACCTCTGTGTTATGGGCACAGCACGCTTCCGCTGCGCCACTCTGCTTTCAACCACTGCAGAAAAGAGTAAGACCCACAATCCATGGCTTAGGAGGCCAGTGTCTTAGTCCACTGGGGTACTGTGAAATCCTTTTGACCTATACGAACTGATAGAAGCAGTAAAAAAAATGTGTAACGGAAGGCACTGACACATGCCCATGCTATAGCGAGAAAATAAAATGTGTTCACACTTCATTGCTAGAAATAAACTGTTTAGCAGAGGATGGTTTCGATCCATCGACCTCTGTGTTATGGGCCCAGCACGCTTCCGCTGCGCCACTCTGCTTTCAACCACTGCAGAAAAGAGTAAGACCCACAATCCATGGCTTAGGAGGCCAGTGTCTTAGGCCACTGGGGTACTGTGAAATCCTTTTGACCTATACGAACTGATAGAAGCAGTAAAAAAAATGTGTAACGGAAGGCACTTACACATGCCCATGATATAGAGAAAAATTTGTATTGTTCGCACTTCATTGCTAAAATAAACTGTTTAGCAGAGGATGGTTTCGATCCATCAATCTCTGGGTTATGGGCCCAGCACGCTTCCGCTGCGCCACTCTGCTTTCGACCACACCATGAAAAGAGTAGGAATCACAATCCATGGCTTAGGAGGCCAGTGTCTCTGGCCACTGGTGTACTGCGAAATCCTTTTCACCTATACGAACAGATAGAAGCAGTAAAAAAAATGTGTAACGGAAGGCACTGACACATGCCCATGCTATAGCGAGAAAATAAAATGTGTTCACACTTCATTGCTAGAAATAAACTGTTTAGCAGAGGATGGTTTCAATCCATCAACCTCTGGGTTATGGGCCCAGCACGCTTCCGCTGCACCACTCTGCTTTTAGCCACTCCAGAAAAGAGTAAGACTCACAATCCATGGCTTAGGAGGCCAGTGTCTTAGGCCACTGGGGTACTGTGAAATCCTTTTCACCTATACGAACAGATAGAAGCAGTAAAAAAAATGTGTTACGGAAGGCACTGACACATGCCCATGCTATAGCGAGAAAATAAAATGTGTTCACACTTCATTGCTAGAAATAAACTGTTTGGCAGAGGATGGTTTCGATCCATCGACCTCTGGGTTATGGGCCCAGCACGGTTCCGCTGCGCCACTCTGCTTTCAACCACTGCAGAAAAGAGTAAGACCCACAATCCATGGCTTAGGAGGCCAGTGTCTTAGGCCACTGGGGTACTGTGAAATCCTTTTGACCTATACGAACTGATAGAAGCAGTAAAAAAAATGTGTAACGGAAGGCACTTACACATGCCCATGATATAGAGAAAAAAATTAACTGTTCGCACTTCATTGCTAGAAATAAACTGTTTAGCAGAGGATGGTTTCGATCCATCGACCTCTGAGTTATGGGCCCAGCACGCTTCCGCTGCGCCACTCTGCTTTCAACCACTGCAGATAAGAGTAAGACCCACAATCCATGGCTTAGGAGGCCAGTGTCTTAGGCCACTGGGGTACTCTGAAATCCTTTTGACCTATACGAACTGATAGAAGCAGTAAAAAAAATGTGTAACGGAAGACACTTACACATGCCCATGATATAGAGAAAAAAATTAATTGTTCCCACTTCATTGGTAATAATAATCTGTTTAGCAGAGGATTGTTTCGATCCTTCGACCTCTGGGTTGTGGGCCAAGCACGCTTCCGCTGCGCCACTCTGCTTTCAAACACCCCAGATGGGACTTGAACCCACAATCACTGGCTTAGTATGCCAGTGCCTTATCCATTAGGCCACTGGGGGACTGTATACCTTTTACTACCAGTACAAACTCATTGAAGCAGTATAAAAAATTTGTAACAGAAGGCACTGACACATGCCCATGATATAGAGAAAAAAAATTATTGTTCACACTTCATTGCTAAAATAAACTGTTTAGCAGAGGATGGTTTCGATCCATCGACCTCTGGGTTATGGGCCCAGCACGCTTCCGCTGCGCCACTCTGCTTTCGAACACACCATGAAAAGAGTAGGAATCACAATCCATGGCTTAGGAGGCCAGTTTCTCTGGCCACTGGTGTACTGCGAAATCCTTTTCACCTATACGAACAGATAGAAGCAGTAAAAAAAATGTGTAACGGAAGGCACTGACACATGCCCATGCTATAGCGAGAAAATAAAATGTGTTCACACTTCATTGCTAGAAATAAACTGTTTAGCAGAGGATGGTTTCGATCCATCGACCTCTGGGTTATGGGCCCAGCACGCATTCGCTGCACCACTCTGCTTTTAGCCACTCTAGAAAAGAGTAAGACTCACAATCCATGGCTTAGGAGGCCAGTGTCTTAGGCCACTGGGGTACTGTGAAATCCTTTTGACCTATACGAACTGATAGAAGTAGTAAAAAAAATGTGTAACGGAAGGCACTGACACATGCCCATGCTATAGCGAGAAAATAAAATGTGTTCACACTTCATTGCTAGAAATAAACTGTTTAGCAGAGGATGGTTTCGATCCATCGACCTCTGTGTTATGGGCCCAGCACGCTTCCGCTGCGCCACTCTGCTTTCAACCACTGCAGAAAAGAGTAAGACCCACAATCCATGGCTTAGGAGGCCAGTGTCTTAGGCCACTGGGGTACTGTGAAATCCTTTTGACCTATACGAACTGATAGAAGCAGTAAAAAAAAATGTGGAACGTAAGGCACTGACACATGACCATGATATAGAGAAAAAAAAATATTCTTCGAGCTTCATTGCTAAAAATAAACTTTTTAGCAGAGGACGGTTTCGCCAGAGCCGCCCACCTGTCCGGAGCCGCCAGAGCCGCCGCCTGTCCAAAGCAGTCAGAGCCGCCCGGTGAGTCCTGTGTCTACGCCTAGGGCCAGGCCTCTAACATGTCTCCTCAGCCTGGTGAATCCTGGGTCAGTGCCGCCGGAGCCGCCAGGGACGCCCGCCAGCCGGGCGCAGCCAGGGACGCCCGCCAGCCGGGCGCAGCCATCGCCGCCCGCCAGCCGGGCGCAGCAATCGCCGCCTGCCAGCCGGGCGCAACAAGGGTCGCCCGCCAGCCGGGCGCAGCCATCGCCGCTCGCCATCTGGGCGCAACCAGGGTCACCCGCCAGCCGGACGCAGCCATCGCCGCCCGCCAGCCGGGTGCAGCCATCGCCGCCCGCCAGCCGGGCGCAACCAGGGTCGCCCGCCAGCCAGGCGCAACCATCACCGCCCGCCAGCCGGGCGCAACCAGGGTCGCCCGCCAGCCAGGCGCAGCAATCGCCGCCCGCCAGCCGGGCGCAGTCAGGGTCGCCCACCAGACCTTCGGCGCAGCCAGGTGCGCCACCTAAGAGGGTGACGCCAAGGGTGGAGCAGAGGCCACGTCCCGCACCTGAGCCGCCGTCCGTAAGGCCCACCCTGACCCTCCCCTTCAGTGTCAGGTTGATGGCCGGAGTCCGCACCTTGGGGGGGGGGGGGGGGGGGCGGTACTGTAATGCCCTGGCCATAGAGAGGGGTTTTTTGATCTTTATTTTGGTTAGGCCAGCTTGTTACATTGGGTGGGCGTTCTATGTTCCTTTTTCTATGTTTTTGTATTTCTTTGTTTTGGGCCGTGTGTGGCTCCCAATCAGGCACAGCTGAAGCTCGTTGTTGCTGATTGGGAGTCACACATAAGGAGCATGTTTTTCCTTTGGGTTTTGTGGGTAATTGTTTCTGTTTAGTGTTTGCACCTGACAGGACTGTTTGGCTGTCGGTTTCTTGTTTTTTGTCTAACATGTTCTTTCTGTAATAAATTCCTGAAGATGAACACATCCTCCGCTGCACCTTGGTCTAATTCTAACGACGGCCGTAACACATCTGGGCATTCAAAAACTTTCACTTGTATCTCTATGGAGCTCACTTCACAGACCATAAACCACTAGAGCTTATATTCAACAACCCAAAAGCCACACCCCCGGCATGACTTGAGCGATGGAGACTGAGACGACAACCATACAACTAACACTAGTACAAAGCCGGTAAAGACAACCCTGCCAACTACATATCAAGACATCCCATCGCAGGGGAAACACCACAAAGAACCTCTCGCATGGCAGAGGAATATGTGAACTTTATCATTGACAACACAGTTCCCAAAGCGATGACTCTAGAAGAGGTGCAAGAATAAACAAAGAGACTCAGCTCTACAGAAGGTGATGCACCTATTGTCCACAGGAACCTGGCAAGATTCACCACGTGACAAACAAGACGTTGATTTCCAAAAATTAAAACTACTCTTTCGCATGAGACATGAACTAACAATCAATGCACAAGCAAACGCCAATCTCTCTCCAAAAAAAATAAATCAACCTAGCCCACACAGGACATCTAGGTATTGTAAAAACAAATCAGCTACTGAGAGAGAAGGTTTGGTTTCCAGGCATAGATGACTTTGTTGAAAAAGCAATTCAGCAATGCATTCCATGTCAAGCTGCCACTGTAGAAAATCATATGGAATCACTGTCTATGTCAAAACTACCCAAAGGTCCATGGCTAGAAGTATCAGTCAATTTCTGTGGTCCTTTCCCATCAGGTGACTACATTTACATTTACATTTAAGTCATTTAGCAGACGGTCTTATCCAGAGCGACTTACAAAATGGTGCATTCACCTTATGACTACCTACTTGTAGTTGTCAACAAATACTCAAAGTATCTGGAAGTTGAAATCGTAAAGTCCACATCTGCCACTTCTGTAATTCCCAAGCATGACACTGTTTTCTCCTCCTTTGGAGTACCTGAGATTGTAAAAATGAACAATGGACCTCCCTTCAATGGACAGTCCTTCACAGATGTCAGCCACTACCTTGGATTTAAACATAGAAAGATAACACCTTACTGGCGTAGTGTAAGGGGTGGGTACTGGCGGTAGAGAAGTCAAGCGCAGGAGAGCAAAACTGTGTTACAACGGAGCAGTTCGATAATAAAATCCACCGGAATCAGAACAAACAATCAATGGGTACAAAACCCGTCGCACACCAGATAACCATGCACATGCCCTTACAATAAACAATTCCGGACAAGGACATGGGGGGAACATAGGGTTAAATACACAACATGTAATGATGGAATTGAAACCAGGTGTGTGGGAAGACAAGACAAATCAAATGGAAAATGAAAAGTTGATCGATGATGGCTAGAAGACCGGCGACGCCGACCGCCGAACCCCGGAAGAGGAACCAACTTTGGCGGAAGTCGTGACACCTAGAGCTAATGCCGAAGCAGAACGCTTCATGAGAACACTCAAGAAAACTGTCACAGCCACAAACTCTGAAGGAAAACCTTGGAAACAAAATCTGTACAGTTTTCAGAGGAACTACCACTTAAACCCTCACGGAACTACTCAACAAACCCCAGCAGAGCTGATGTTTGGAAGAAAACTCTGCACTATACTTCCCACAACGCCTCACTTTGCTACAAACATCAAGCTACGTGACACTGATCAATGTGCAAAGCAACGCATGAAATAGACTGCTGACTACAAGAACCGAGCACGACCCTCCACACTCAAACCAGGAGACAAAGTACTCTGCTGTCATCATGTCAAAGGAAAACTCATGACTCCCTACGATCCTAAGCCTTACAAAGTTGTGAGAATCAAAGGTTCGATGATAACAGTGACGCGCTCTGGACGTCTGGTAACCAGAAACTCATACTTCTTGAAAAAGCTCCCACCGTCAATACCTGTCGACTTCGATACCGAGCTGTCGGAAGAAGAGGGCGACCTGAACACTTGTCCACAGGATGCTGAACAACCAGATCAAAACCCTGATCCAGATCCAAACCCTTGATACACTATGAGAACTAATAGAAGACCTCCAAGATATCTCATTGAATATATGTAATTAATCATGTTTAAAGAGTGTGAAGTAGTTAAAAACCTTAATGTTGTATCCCAGGTGAAATTTATACTGACCAGTATTGATAACCTAAGTTTGTTTATTGTGAAATTAGGGAGGAATGTAATGTAGTGAACATTATGCCACAATCCAGTACATGTATTCACACTGTGGGATTCCAGTTCCATGTTTTACAGTAGCAAGACGACAGGAGGGATCTGCCATGTGAACTATGTAATGCCAGCAAACTTCTGAGTAAAGTTAAACTAAAGTAAACGAATGCCCCGACCTCGCTAGCATCCCACTCGCCAACAGCCTGTGAAATAGCAGAGCGCCATATTCAAAACAACAAAAATCTCATAATTCAAATTTGTCACACAAGTATTATACACCATTTTAAAGATAAACTTCTCGTTAATCCAACCACAGTGTCCAATTTCAAAAAGGCTTTACAGCGAAAGCATAACATTAGATTATGTTAGGACAGAACCTAGACAAGAAAAACCACACAGCCATTTTCCAAGCAAGGAGAGGCGTCACAAAAACCAGAAATACAGCTAAAATGAATCACTAACCTTTAATGATCTTCATCAGATGGCACTCATAGGACTTCATGTTACACAATACATGTATGTTTTGCTCGATAAAGTTCATATTTATATCCAAAAAAAACATTTTACAATGGCATGTAATGTTCAGAAATGTTTTGCCTCCAAAACATCTGGTGAAGGAGCACATCAATTTACAGAAATACTCATCATAAACGTTGATAAAATAAATATGTATTAATGTAGAAGCAATGGCCATATAGATAGTTTTATTGTTCTCTAATTTGGTAAGGCCAGGGTGTTACATGGGTGGGCGTTCTATGTTTATTTTTCTATGTTGGTTTGTTTCTTTGGTTTGGCCGTGTGTGGCTCTCAATCAGGAACAGCTGTAGTTCATTGTTGCTGATTGAGAGTCATACATAGGCAGCCTGTTTTTCCTTTGGGGTTTGTGGGTGATTATTTTCTGTCTAGGTTTGTGTTAATCCTGACAGGACTGTTTGGCTGTCGTTTCTTTTCGTGTTTTGTTTGTAGCGTTCAGTCGTTTATTAAAATCCTTTATGATGAACACATCCTCCGCTGCACCTTGGTCTCATTGCGACAACGGTCCTTACAGTTATGCATAGATTTAAAGCTAAACTCATCCTTAATGCAACCGCTGTGTCAGATTTCAAAAAAGCTTTACGGCAAAAGCACACTTTGCAATAATCTGAATACAGCGCTCAGTCACCAAATCAAGCCATACAGATACCCGCCATGTTGTGGAGTCAACAAAACTCAGAAATAGCATGATAAATATTCACTTACCTTTGATCTTCATCAGAATGCACTCCCAGGAATCCCAGTTCCACAATAAATGTTTGTTTTGTTACGATAAAGTCAATATTTATGTCCAAATACCTCCTTTTTGTTCGCGCGTTCAGTTCACTATTCCAAATGCAGTAGCCGCATGCACTGGGTCCAGAGGAAAAGTCAAAAAAGTTGCTTTACAGTTTGTAGAAACATGTCAAATGATGTATAGAATCAATCTTTAGGATGTTTTTATCATAAATCTTCAATAATATTCCAACCGGACAATTCCTTTGTCTTCAGAAATGTAAAGGAACTCAGCTCGCTCTCTCGGCCGCACGGGTGTGACTGAGCTCATGGCTTTTTTCCAGACACATGATTCCAATAACTCTTTTTCTCTCCCCATTCACAGTAGAAGCCTGCAACAACGTTCTAAAGACTGTTGACATCTAGTGGAAGCCTTAGGAAGTGCAACATGACCCCACAGACACTGTATATTGGATTGGCAATCACTTGAAAAACTACAAACCTCAGATTTCCCACTTCCTGGTTGGATTTTTCTCAGGTTTTTGCCTGCCATATGAGTTCTGTTATACTCACTGACATCGTTCAAACAGTTTTAGAAACTTCAGAGTGTTTTCTATCCAAATCTACTAATAATATGCATATCCTAGCTTCTGGGCCTGAGTAGCAGGCAGTTTACTCTGGGCACAGTTTACTTCCGGACCTGAAAATACTACCCCCCTACCCCAAAGACGTTAAAGTTTTGTATACTCAGTGTACATTACATTTTTTATTGCTCTGGTATGGTATATGTGATGTATCACCTGTGTTCATTTCAGTAACTCTATGCCAGTGGAAGGTTAAATAAATAGTCCATTCTCAAATCAAATTCATTTGGCTTCAAAATTGCTTGATTTAAAGGCATAGTATGTGACTTGGTAAGCTGACGGTTGGTATTGGGGAAATATTATGTCAACTGTAGGTACAGAATAATAATTTGTGTATGTGTGTGTACGTGCATGTGTTATGGCTTCTTCTTTGCATCTTCACATTTGAATTATAGAGTAGGCATTAATGCAGATATCATGAACTGTAGCATATGCTATGTTACACTACACCCCCCACCCCCCCTCCAGCACACACACACACACACACACACACACACAGGATGTGTAGCCAGGAATCGCTGATGAAATATTTAAACTGGGGTAATAATTTGTTTTCATCTTCTATCCTCCCCCTTCTCTCCCCCTTTCTTTCCCAGTTCTCTGTCTGTCTGTCTCATTCTCTTTCTCTCTCAATTTCTCTTTCTATGTGAAGGTATGTTGTCGTTGTACTCTAGGGGAAACAGGGCATGACATGCTGTGGTGATTCCACAGAAGACACTGGATAAAAAATGTAAAAAATTATATCACAGGAAAACACACACGCCTGCAGACACAGAGCAACACCACATCCACACACACAAACACACACACTCTCACACACACACTTGATTCTCATGAATAACCATTAATCCATTTGCTAAGATTTCCCCCATTTTTGTCATGTGGACCTGTTCTCACTCTTACCCTGACGGATAACTCCAGACACTTTTTCGGCCATGTCTGAGGTATTTTATAATGAATGTCAGAAAGGCCATATTCTGAATACACTCTAGCACTAAATGAATGATCATTTACTACGCTTTTCCAGTGAAGGCCAAAAAAGTGCATGTCAGTATAGTGTATTTACTGGTCAATTTATTCCCTATACTGTACTTTGACTTGTCAAGTCATTCCTTGTATTCCTTGTACGTTTGTCTCTTTTTGAATGTAGAATATTACATCAAATCAAAACAAATCCAAACAAATCAAACAAAAAACTATCTCTGTCAGATCCATTAGCCTTTATCTTCTGTGGCCAGATGACGTGGCGAGGTCCACATCCTGCTGAACATCCAATCACATCTTATCGGTCCCTGCGGTCTGGTGTGCTGAGAGTCATCTGTGTGGTGGTCTCAGGAGGTGTAAAAGATGTCGAAAATACATATTTTTGGTTGAAAAGACGTCTAAAATCGCTTAAGGATCCGCCATTTTAAAAAACATGTTTTACCTAAAATGACATACCAAAATTAAACTGCATATTCTTGATACCATTTGAAAGGAAACACTTTGAAGTTTGTGGAAATATGAGATTAATGTAGGACAATATAACACATTAGATCTGGTAAAAGATAATACAAAGGGGAAAAAAACTTTTGGGTATATTTTTTGTACCATCATCTTTGAAATGCAAGAGAAAGGCCATAATGTATTATTCTTGCCCACGCGCAATTTAGATTTAGGCCACTAGATGGCAGCAGTGTATGTGCAAAGTTTTAGACTGATCCAATGAAACATTGCATTTCTGATCAACATTTTTTATCAAGACTGCCCAAATGTGCCTAATTGGATTATTAATAACTTTTCAAGTTCATAACTGTGCACTCTCCTAAAAAAATAGCATGGTATTCTTTCACTGTAATAGCTATTGTAAATTGGACAGTGCAGTTAGATTAACAAGAATTTAAGCTTTCAACCAATATCAGATATGTCTATGTCCTGTAAAACGTTCTTGTTACTTACAACCTCATGCTAATCGCATTAGCACACATTAGCTCAATCGTCCCGCGGGTGAGACACCAATCTGTAGAGATCCTTATAAAAATAAGTACATTTTGCTCACTGGGATTCTTCAAAATCTTGTGTCCTTGAACGTGTGCAAAGCCTGGGCATCCAAGGCTGCCTCTGTAGAGCCCGGGTCGGTGGTGATCATGGGTCAGTGCGGATTCACGGGTCAGTGCGGATGTATATTCTAGTTTATTTGATTTGATTCACATTGCGGTTGCCACATGATGCTGGATGGTACTTCCTGAATGAGAAGAATCAGAGGGGGTTGGTTAGGTTAGCAATGCAGCTGAACACATTGTCTGAAAAGTGATGTACTGTATATCGAGTGCTGTACAGGACTTACAACACATTCAGATAGTACTGAAGCTTTGTGACGTGAAGATATGGCTGTTACTGCAGTGGTGTGGAGACTGCATTGTTGGGTCTGGTGGACTGACAGAGTTGGCGGGAGAAGATGGAGTAGCCTGGAGGTTGAAACATAATGAATAAAAAATAATAAAATACAAACTGTTAAAGTGTAAGATAAATGTCATGAACCTTTTGACAGCTTGTTATGATAAAAAGGATTTACAACAGGTAAAACTGGACAGGTGGATTAGACTGAAGATGTGTATGGTTGAAAACAATGCAATGTGTAAAGCACTTGTGTTGCTTGTTGGAAGTGGAAGCTGGCACACAGATCACCCCAATCATAACACCCACAGAACATTTTGCTCTATGTAAATGCTTAACAAGTTCCTCTAGATGTGCAGAAATGCATTCAGTGTAACTGAGGTACAGTATCACATTGTATCATTGACGTCAGTGGAGAAGAATCTGCAACTACAGTACCTGCTCTGTGGCCCCACCTGGCTCCTCCTGGAAGTGGAGGTGGAGCAACATGGGGTACAATGAAGATGAATTTTGGGTACCAATATTTGTAATTCGATATCAATATAACGGTAGCTGTTATTCTAGTTCTTTTTTTAATAGTTTATATTGTAGTAAATTCATATTCTAGTTCATGTTCTAGTAAGTTAATATTCTAGTTTATGTTCTAGTAAGTTTTTTATAGTTTAGATTGTAGTAAGTTCACATTCTAGTTTATGTTCTAGCAAGTTTTTTTATAGTTTAGATTGTAGTAAGTTCATATTCTATTTTATGTTCTAGTAAGTTTTTTTATAGTTTAGATTGTAGTAAGTTCATATTCTATTTTATGTTCTAGCAAGTTTTTTTATAGATTAGATTGTAGTAAGATCATATTCTAGTTTATGTTCTAGCAAGTTTTTTTATAGTTTAGATTGTAGTAAGATCATATTCTAGTTTATGTTCTAGCAAGTTTTTTTTATAGTTTAGATTGTAGTAAGTTCATATTCTATTTTATGTTCTCGTATGGTCATATTCTAGTTTATGGTGTAGTAAGTTTTTTTTATAGTTTATATTGTAGTAAATTCATATTCTAGTTTATGTTCTAGTAAGTTAATATTCTAGTTTATGTTCTAGTAAGTTCATATTCTAGTTTATGTTCTAGTAAGTTTTTCATAGTTTAGATTGTAGTAAGTTCATATTCTAGTATATATTGTAGTAAGTCACATTCTAGTTTATTTTCTCGCAAGTTTTTTTATAGTTTAGATTGTAGTAAGTTCATATTCTATTTTATGTTCTCGTAAGGTCATATTCTAGTTTATGTTGTAGTAAGTTGTTTTATAGTTTATATTGTAGTAAATTCATATTCTAGTTTATGTTCTAGTAAGTTAATATTCTAGTTTATGTTCTAGTAAGTTCATATTCTAGTTTATGTTCTAGTAAGTTTTTAATAGTTTAGATTGTAGTAAGTTCATATTCTAGTATATATTTGTCACAGTATCCACCGAGGATGGCGACCCTCCTCGCCTTAAGGAACCGTGACAATATTGTAGTAAGTTCACATTCTAGTTTATGTTCTAGCAAGTTTTTTTATAGTTATATTGTAGGAAGATCATATTCTAGTTTATGTTCTCGTAAGGTCATATTCTAGTTTATTTTCTAGCAAGTTTTTTTTATAGTTATATTGTAGGAAGTATATATTCTAGCTTATGTAATCAAGCAAAAATAATGTCTGAAATGTCAATGTAAAAATTTCTGATTTCCTTACCATTGACAAAGGTTTTTAAAAATTTGTGTAGTCTTAGTGTAAATTTATCACAATACGCCTGGTGATTTTTCCAGGTTCCACCAGCTAGAGGTGGAAGGTGTTGATGGAAGTCCATCCATGTGCGTAATGTGTCCATTTTCATTGGAATTAGGTTCATAACTATCATCACTGGATTTCTGATTACCTCTGAGAATAACACTGCAACTAAAGCAGTTGCATCAAATTCATTACGCAGATGAAAAAGTAGTTTATCTTGATTTCCAGTGATTAAGTATATAAGAGCCTGACGGAAGTCTAGTGACTTTGATACCAGATTATCTAATTGAGCATATGAGAGAAATTCTGTCTTGCCCATTTTATTCTTGCAAAAAGACACTTTTAGACTTCCTGTTTTAATAGCAGACGCAATATTGGGATCCACAATTCTGTACAAAGGTTTACTATAGAGGTTTTCCATGTTAATTGAAGAAATATAAACCCCAGAAATGATGTATATTTTGTCTATTTAATTTTTTGATCTATTGTAATGGAACAAGTAATAAATTACACTAAGATAATCGTAAAAACTTTTGGTGTAAATTACGATAGATGCTACTGTCACGTCCAGTATAAGGGGTTATTTGTTATTGTAGTTTGGTCAGGACGTGGCAGGGGTGTGTTTGTTTAGAGTGTTTCGGGGTTTGTTGGGCTATGTTCTATGTTAGTATATTTCTATGTTTATCTAGTATGTCTAGTTCTATGTTTAGTTAATGGGGTTGACCTTCAATTGGAAGCAGCTGCTCCTAGTTGCTTCTAATTGAAGGTCCTATTTAAGAGGGGTGTTTTTCTATGGGATTTTTTGTGGGTAGTTGTTCCTTGTTTTAGTGTTTGTTGCACCTGACAGGACTGTTTCGTTTTGTTCTTTTTTTGTATATGTATTTAGTTGTTTTTCCTTCTTCAAAATAAAAAGATGAGTATACATATTCCCGCTGCGTTTTGGTCTAATCCATACGACAACCGTGACATTACCGATGGGTGGGGCACATTGATCATCAGTTATCATATAAAAAAACTGCAAAACATTAGCCTCCAACCTATGAAAAAAGCCTGTGATGGCCGGGCTATCTACTCAGAATATTGCAAAATGTGCTTTCACCGAAAAGCTATTTTAAAATCGGACACCGCGATTGCATAAAGGAGTTCTGTATCTATAATTCTTAAAATAATTGTTATGTTTTTTATGAACGTTTATCGTGAGTAATTTAGTAAATTCACCGGAAGTGTTCGGTGGGAATGCTAGTTCTGAACGTCACATGCTAATGTAAAAGCTGGTTTTTGATATAAATATGAACTTAATTGAACAAAAAATGCATGTATTGTATACCATAATGTCCTAGGAGTGTCATCTGATGAAGATCATCAAAGATTAGTGCTGCACTTAGCTGTGGTTTTGTTTTTTGTGACATTATATGCTAGCTTGAAAAATGGGTGTCTGATTATTTCTGGCTGGGTACTCTCCTGACATAATCTAATGTTTTGCTTTCGCTGTAAAGCCTTTTTGAAATCGGACAGTGTGGTTAGATTAACGAGAGTCTTGTCTTTAAAATGGTGTAAAATAGTCATATGTTTGAAAAATGGAAGTTTTCGGATTTTAGAGGAGTTTGTATTTCGCGCCAAGCCCATCATTGGATATTGGAGCAGGTGTTCCGCTAGCGGAACGTCTAGATGTAAGAGGTTAAAGCTTATTGCCACTATCAGATATGTCTATGTCCTGGGAAATGTTCTTGTTACTTACAACCTCATGCTAATCGCATTAGCACACATTAGCTCAACCGTCCCGCGGGTGAGACACCAATCTGTAGAGATCCTTATAAAAATAAGTACATTTTGCTCACTGGGATTCTTCAAAATCTTGTGTCCTTGAACGTGTGCAAAGCCTGGGCATCCAAGGCTGCCTCTGTAGAGCCCGGGTCGGTGGTGATCATGGGTCAGTGCGGATTCACGGGTCAGTGCGGATGTATATTCTAGTTTATTTGATTTGATTCACATTGCGGTTGCCACATGATGCTGGATGGTACTTCCTGAATGAGAAGAATCAGAGGGGGTTGGTTAGGTTAGCAATGCAGCTGAACACATTGTCTGAAAAGTGATGTACTGTATACCGAGTGCTGTACAGGACTTACAACACATTCAGATAGTACTGAAGCTTTGTGATGTGAAGATATGGCTGTTACTGCAGTGGTGTGGAGACTGCATTGTTGGGTCTGGTGGACTGACAGAGTTGGCGGCAGAAGATGGAGTAGCCTGGAGGTTAAAACATAATGAATAAAAAATAATAAAATATAAACGGTTAAAGTGTAAGATAAATGTCATGAACCTTTTGACAGCTTGTTATGATAAAAAGGATTTACAACAGGTAAAACTGGACAGGTGGATTAGACTGAAGATGTGTATGGTTGAAAACAATGCAATGTGTAAAGCACTTGTGTTACTTGTTGGAAGTGGAAGCTGGCACACAGATCACCCCAATCATAACACCCACAGAACATTTTGCTCTACGTAAATGCTTAACAAGTTCCTCTAGATGTGCAGAAATGCATTCAGTGTAACTGAGGTACAGTATCACATTGTATCATTGACGTCAGTGGAGAAGAATCTGCAACTACAGTACCTGCTCTGTGGCCCCACCTGGCTCCTCCTGGAAGTGGAGGTGGAACAACATGGGGTACAATGAAGATGAATTTTGGGTACCAATATTTGTAATTCGATATCAATATAACGGTAGCTGTTATTCTAGTAATTTTTTTTATAGTTTATATTGTAGTAAATTCATATTCTAGTTTATGTTCTAGTAAGTTTTTTATAGTTTAGATTGTAGTAAGTTCATATTCTAGTTTATGTTCTAGTAAGTTTTTTTTATAGTTTAGATTGTAGTAAGATCATATTCTAGTTTATGTTCTAGCAAGTTTTTTTATAGTTTAGATTGTAGTAAGTTCATATTCTATTTTATGTTCTCGTAAGGTCATATTATAGTTTGTTGTAGTAAGTTTTTTTTATAGTTTATATTGTAGTAAAATCATATTCTAGTTTATGTTCTAGTAAGTTAATATTCTAGTTTATGTTCTAGTAAGTTTTTTATAGTTTAGATTGTAGTAAGTTAATATTCTAGTATATATTTGTCACAGTATCCACCGAGGATGGCGCCCCTCCTCGGTCGGGCGGCGCTCGGCGGTCGTCGTCGCAGGTCTACTAGCTGCCACCGATCTATGTTTCTTTGTTTTTTGTCTGATCTAGACCGCACCTGTCTCTTGTCTGTCATTAGTGGGGAGGTATTTAGTTTGTTTCTTAGGGTTCGTCTCTGTGCGTCAGCGGGCAGGTATGTGAACGGTCTGTGCTTTTGCACAATTCTCCCCCAGCGGATTCCTGCTAGAGGAATGTTGTATTTGCCGGGCTGCGCCCCGTGCGTATTTTTGTTTTCTCGGGGTTTACTGTGTTCTCTGGGCGCACCCTATGCCCTTTTGTTACGCCGAGTGGTTTTTCGGTGCAATAAATATACCGTTCTACGACACTACTGGACTACGTCTCCTGCTTTTGACTCTGCCCTTTCCTCCTGCCTTAAGAAACCGTGACAATATTGTAGTAAGTTCACATTCTAGTTTATGTTCTCGTAAGGTCATATTCTAGTTTATGTTCTAGCAAGTTTTTTTATAGTTATATTGTAGGAAGTATATATTCTAGATTATGTAATCAAGCAATAAAAATAATGTCTATGTCTGAAATGTCTATGTCAAAATTTCTGATTTCCTTACCTTTGACTAAGTTTTTAAAAAAATTGTGTAGTCTTAGTGTAAATTTATCACAATACGCCTGGTGACTTTTTTTTTTCCAGGTTCCACCAGCTAGAGGTGGAAGGTGTTGATGGAAGTCCATCCATGTGCGTAATGTGTCCATTTTCATTGGAATTAGGTTCATAACTATCACTGGATTTCTGATTACCTCTGAGAATAACACTGCAACTAAAGCAGTTGCATCAAATTCATTACGCAGATGAAAAAGTAGTCCATCTGGATTTCCAGTGATTAAGTATATAAGAGCCTGACGGAAGTCTAGTGACTTTGATACCAGATTATCTAATTGAGCATATGAGAGAAATTCTGTCTTGCCCATTTTATTCTTGCAAAAAGACACTTTTAGACTTCCTGTTTTAATAGCAGACGCAATATTGGGATCCATAATTCTGTACAAAGGTTTAATATAGAGGTTTTCCATATTAACTGAAGAAATATAAATCCCAGAAATTATGTAAATGTTGTCCATTTCATTTTTTGATCTATTGTAATGCAACAAGTAATAATAAATTACACTAAGATAATCGTAAAAACTTTTGATGTAAATTACAATAGATGCTTTGGATGGTACATCCATTGAATCATTTACTAACATAATTTTTTTATAAAAAATACAATCTCCAAAATTAAAATGTTGCTTTAATCGATAAATCATTTTACTGATAAGCTTTAAGCATTTCAATTTTCTGGGAACATTTTTTAAATTATTTCGAGATGAAATTTTAATCTTCAAATTTGTTTTTTTTGTAACTTTTATGCCAATAAATGCGTTTTCATTTTCTTTGTACTGAAACACAAAAAATAAATGGAACAGAATTAGATTAACCTTGTTACATTAAACTAACTTGAAGATAAAGGGAGTGGCATGTTTTTCAAGCTTTCCATACAGTCATATGTTGACAAACACTATATGTGATCTTTTGATAAACAGATAAACAAACTCTTTTGATAAACAGACTATTGTAATTACAACATACTCTACATGTAGGTTAACATAGCTTTACCAGTTTAATTAACTGTCATCTAAATGCTCAGAATACGTTTTAAAAGAATCTTACCCCCATGTTGTTCCACTTCAGGTATTGGAAATGGACTGGTGTTGGTTAGGTGTTGGTTATTCATCAGCTTTATTGGGTGGTCAAATTGGGTGTGTCATGTGTGGGTGTTTCTAAGTCTACAGTACACGGATGCATATTCCTTCTTGTCCGCTCGCCTTTCTGTTCAGTTCCCTATGAAACTTTATAGATTAAACTTTATTTCATGTGCATTTGTAAAATCGCAACACACTTCACAATGAAAGATGGCAAACATTAGGCATTAAAATAAGTTAAACAACAACTTCAATCTCCAGGATCTCTCCCCTCTCTTCAAACAGGAATAACAACATAGTTAAGTGATGACGCCAAAGAAGTGAGTGTTTGGAGGATATACAGTTGAAGTCAGAAGTTTACGATGTGACCCAGTCGTTCTTTTTAAATGTTCCATTGCCATACTGGCTGGAAACGTTCTTATCCCTTGCTTGCTAGCTAGCCAACTGTGGCTAACTTACAGTCATGTCAAAAAGTGCAGCCAGAATAACAGCAAAGTATTTGCATTTGTTTAAGATGTTTTCTATTTACATTTATTTGGATACATCTATAACAATGAGCTAATGATGCACGATTTTAACTGGCATAGAAAATGTGCTCTCTCGACAGGACACTGTTGTTCAGAAGAGCTAGCCAACAACACAACTAACACAATCACTTCAAACTGAAGCTGGAAAGACAGCAAACTAGGTGCACTTCATAAATATTTTACGTTTTCGATTGATAATTATTTGTGTATATATCCATAAAAATGATGCTGATTCATGATTTCGACTGGTTGAGAAAAGCTGCCTGCATGTCTATCTCATCCCGACAGCTGGAGATCGAATTTGAATGTTGAAATAATGTTGCAAATGTCAGAGACAGACAGCAACGATTGTACAAATTCTCCAGTGTTGAAAACTAACTGTGAGACGGCCCACAGTCCGGAGCCGAGAGGGAGACGGCCCACAGTCCGGAGCCGAGAGGGAGACGGCCCACAGTCCGGAGCCAAGAGGGAGACGGCCCACAGTCCGGAGCCGAGAGGGAGACGGCCCACAGTCCGGAGCCGAGAGGGAGACGGCCCACAGTCCGGAGCCGAGAGGGAGACGGCCCACAGTCCGGAGCCGAGAGGGAGACGGCCCACAGTCCGGAGCCGAGAGGGAGACGGCCCACAGTCCGGAGCCGAGAGGGAGACGGCCCACAGTCCGGAGCCGAGAGGGAGACGGCCCACAGTCCGGAGCCGGCGCAGCCAGAGTCGTCCTTCAGCCCGATGTCTCCAGCGATGCGCCATAGCGCAGAGACTTCGGGAGGGGTAAAATTTAATAAGTATTTAGCGGGGGTGGACAGGTTAGGTTGGAGTAAGGCCGGAGCCTGACCCACCTCCGTAGTAGGAGGTTGGGGAGGGGGGGGGGGTGTAGCACAAGAACCGTCGGTGATGGTGGCCACCCTCCCTCCCCTCCCTTTAGTTAAGATTTTTTTTGTGTGTGTTTATTTTTGTGTAAGGTGCATCCAGGGTCTGCACCTTCAGGGGGGGAGGGGGGGGGGGGGAGAGAGGAGAGTACTGTCACGTCCAGTATAAGGGGTTATTTGTTATTGTAGTTTGGTCAGGACGTGGCAGGGGTGTGTTTGTTTAGAGTGTTTCGGGGTTTGTTGGGCTATGTTCTATGTTAGTATATTTCTGTTTATCTAGTATGTCTAGTTCTATGTTTAGTTAATGGGGTTGACCTTCAATTGGAAGCAGCTGCTCCTAGTTGCTTCTAATTGAAGGTCCTATTTAAGAGGGGTGTTTTTCTATGGGATTTTTTGTGGGTAGTTGTTCCTTGTTTTAGTGTTTGTTGCACCTGACAGGACTGTTTCGTTTTGTTCTTTTTTTGTATATGTATTTAGTTGTTTTTCCTTCTTCAAAATAAAAAGATGAGTATACATATTCCCGCTGCGTTTTGGTCTAATCCATACGACAACCGTGACATTACCGATGGGTGGGGCACATTGATCATCAGTTATCATATAAAAAAACTGCAAAACATTAGCCTCCAACCTATGAAAAAAGCCTGTGATGGCCGGGCTATCTACTCAGAATATTGCAAAATGTGCTTTCACCGAAAAGCTATTTTAAAATCGGACACCGCGATTGCATAAAGGAGTTCTGTATCTATAATTCTTAAAATAATTGTTATGTTTTTTATGAACGTTTATCGTGAGTAATTTAGTAAATTCACCGGAAGTGTTCGGTGGGAATGCTAGTTCTGAACGTCACATGCTAATGTAAAAGCTGGTTTTTGATATAAATATGAACTTAATTGAACAAAAAATGCATGTATTGTATACCATAATGTCCTAGGAGTGTCATCTGATGAAGATCATCAAAGATTAGTGCTGCATTTAGCTGTGGTTTTGTTTTTTGTGACATTATATGCTAGCTTGAAAAATGGGTGTCTGATTATTTCTGGCTGGGTACTCTCCTGACATAATCTAATGTTTTGCTTTCGTTGTAAAGCCTTTTTGAAATCGGACAGTGTGGTTAGATAAAGGAGAGTCTTGTCTTTAAAATGGTGTAAAATAGTCATATGTTTGAAAAATGGAAGTTTCTGGATTTTCGAGGAGTTTGTATTTCGCGCCACGCCCTATCATTGGATATTGGAGCGGTGTTCCGCTAGCGGAACGTCTAGATGTAAGAGGTTAATGCAACCGCTGTGTCAGATTTCAAAAAAGCTTTACGGCAAAAGCACACTTTGCAATAATCTGAATACAGCGCACAGTCACCAAAACAAGCCATACAGATACCCGCCATGTTGTGGAGTCAACAAAACTCAGAAATAGCATGATAAATATTCACTTACCTTTGATCTTCATCAGAATGCACTCCCAGGAATCCCAGTTCCACAATAAATGTTTGTTTTGTTACAATAAAGTCAATATTTATGTCCAAATACCTCCTTTTTGTTTGCGCGTTCAGTTCACTATTCCAAATGCAGTAGCCGCATGCACTGGGTCCAGAGGAAAAGTCAAAAAAGTTGCTTTACAGTTTGTAGAAACATGTCAAATGATGTATAGAATCAATCTTTAGGATGTTTTTTATCATAAATCTTCAATAATATTCCAACCGGACAATTCCTTTGTCTTCAGAAATGTAAAGGAACTCAGCTCGCTCTCTCGGCCGCACGGGTGTGACTGAGCTCATGGCTTTTTTCCAGACACATGATTCCAATAACTCTTTTTCTCTCCCCATTCACAGTAGAAGCCTGCAACAACGTTCTAAAGACTGTTGACATCTAGTGGAAGCCTTAGGAAGTGCAACATGACCCCACAGACACTGTATATTGGATTGGCAATCACTTGAAAAACTACAAACCTCAGATTTCCCACTTCCTGGTTGGATTTTTCTCAGGTTTTTGCCTGCCATATGAGTTCTGTTATACTCACTGACATCGTTCAAACAGTTTTAGAAACTTCAGAGTGTTTTCTATCCAAATCTACTAATAATATGCATATCCTAGCTTCTGGGCTTGAGTAGCAGGCAGTTTACTCTGGGCACAGTTTACTTCCGGACCTGAAAATACTACCCCCTACCCCAAAGACGTTAAAGTTTTGTATACTCACTGTACATTACATTTTTTATTGCTCTGGTATGGTGTATGTGAGGTATCACCTGTATTCATTTCAGTAACTCTATGCCAGTGGAAGGTTAAATAAATAGTCCATTCTCAAATCAAATTCATTTGGCTTCAAAATTGCTTGATTTATAGGCATAGTATGTGACTTGGTAAGCTGACGGTTGGTATTGGGGAAATATTATGTCACCTGTAGGTACAGAATAATAATTTGTGTGTGTACGTGCATGTGTTATGGCTTCTTCTTTGCATCTTCACATTTGAATTATAGAGTAGGCATTAATGCAGATATCATGAACTGTAGCATATGCCCCCCCCCCCCCCCCCCTCCCATCCAGCGCACACACACACACAGGATGTGTAGCCATGAATCGCTGATGAAATATTTAAACTGGGGTAATCATTTGTTCTTTCTTCTATCCTCCCTTTCTCTCCCAGTTCTCTGTCTCTCTTTCTCTCTCTTTCTCTTTCTATGTGAAGGTCTGTCGTTGTACTCTAGGGGAAACAGGGCGTGACATGCTGAGGTGATTCCACGGAAGACACTGGATGAAGAAAACGACAATTATATCACAGGAAAACACATGCACACACGCCTGCAGACACACTGCAACACCCCCCCCCCCCCACAAACACACACACACTCTCTCTCTCACACACACACATACATTTGATTCTCATGAATAACCATTAAGCCATTTGCTAAGATTTCCCCCATTTTGACATGTGGACCTGTTCTCACTCTTACCCTGACGGATCGCTCCAGACACTTTTTCGGTCTTGTCTGAGGTATTTTATATTGAATGTCAGAATGGCCATATTCTGAATACACTCTAGCACTAAATCAATGATCATTTACTACGCTTTTCCATTGAAGGCCATATTGAGGTTAAATCAATGACTGGAGTTTTCAATTGATAAAAAACAAATGACTATCTCATGTTGAAAGTGCAAGTCAGTATAGTGTATTTACTGGTCAATGTATTCCCTATACTGTACTTTGACTTGTCTAGTCATTCCTTGTATTCATATTTTTTTGGTGTATTGTACCTCCTTGACTAATCAATCACATCATTCCATGTATTAGAAAAACAGTTGTGTTTGGTTAAATAAGTTATTCTGTATGTTTGTCTCTTTTTTAATGTAGAATATTACATCAAATCAAATCCAAACAAATCACTATCTCTGTCAGATCCATTAGCCTTTATCTTCTGTGGCCAGATGACGTGGCGAGGTCCACATCCTGCTGAACATCCAATCACATCTTATCGGTCCCTGCGGTCTGGTGTGCTGAGAGTCATCTGTGTGGGGGTCTTGGGAGGCCATTACTGTGAGTAAAAGATGTCGAAAATACATATTTTTGGTTGAAAAGATGTTTGAAATCGCTTAAGGATCCACCCTTTTTTTCAATTTTCACCTAAAATGACATACCAAAATTAAACTGCATATTCTTGATACCATTTGAAAGGAAACACTGAAGTTTGTGGAAATGTGAAATTAACGTAGGAGAATATAACACATTAGATCTGGTAAAAGATAAAGAAAAAAACTACATTTTTTTGTATTGTTTTTGTACTATCATCTTTGAAATGCAAGAGAAAGGCCACAATGTATTATTCTTGCCCAGGCGCAATTTGTGATTTTTGCCACTAGACGGCAGCAGTGTATGTGCAAAGTTTTAGACTGATCCAATGAACCATTGTATTCCTGATCAACATTTTGTATCAAGACTGCCCAAATGTGCCGAATTGGATTATTAATAACTTTTCAAGTTCATAACTGTGCACTCTCCTCAAACAATAGCATGGTATTCTTTCACTGTAATAGCTACTGCAATTTGGACAGTGCAGTTAGAGTAACAAGAATTAACCTGTTTTGGCTAGGGGGCAGTATTTTCACAGCCGGATAAAAAAACGTACCCGATTTAATCTGATTATTACTCCTGCCCAGAAACTAGAATATGCATATAATTATTAGCTTTGGATAGAAAACACTCCAAAGTTTCTAAAACTGTTTGAATGGTGTCTGTGAGTATAACAGAACTCATTTGGCAGGCCAAAACCTGAGAAGATTCCATGCAGGAAGTGGCCTGTCTGACAATTTCTTGCCCTTCTTGATTATCTCTATCCATTACAGACGATCTCTGCTGATACGTGACACTTCCTAAGGCTCCCATGGGCTGTCAGAAGGCGGCAAAAAGCTGAATCGTGGCTTTGCAGGCTCTGGTTGAAAAAAAGTAGCGCGTTTGGGTAGTGGCTGGTTACAGTACTGTGAGACTCAGGCTCGTGCCCGCGTCGACCGAATGCTTTGTTTTCTTTTGTCTGTTTACCTAAACGCAGATTCCCGGTCAGAATATTATCGCTTTTTTACGAGAAAAATGGCATAAAAATTGATTTTAAACAGCGGTTGACATGCTTCGAAGTACGGTAATGGAATATTTAGAAATCTTTTGTCACGAATTGCGCCATGCTCGTGACCCTTATTTACACTTCGGATAGTGTCTTGAACGCACGAACAAAACGCCGTTATTTGGATATAACGATGGATTATTTTAGACCAAACCAACATTTGTTATTGAAGTAGCAGTCCTGGGAGTGCATTCTGACGAAGACAACAAAGGTAATCAAACTTTTGTAATAGTAAATCGGAGTTTGGTCAGGGCTAAACTTGGTCGGTGTCTAAATGGCTAGCCGTGATGGCTGGGCTATCTACTGAGAATATTGCAAAATGTGCTTTCACCGAAAAGCTATTTTAAAATCGGACATATCGAGTGCATAGAGGAGTTCTGTATCTATAATTCTTAAAATAATTGTTATGTTTTTTGTGAACGTTTATCGTGAGTAATTTAGTAAATTCACCGGATGTTTGCGGGGGTATGCTAGTTCTGAACGTCACATGCTAATGTAAAAAGCTGGTTTTTGATGTAAATATGAACTTGATTGAACAAAACATGCATGCATTGTATAACATAATGTCCTAGGGTTGTCATCTGATGAAGATCATCAAAGGTTAGTGCTGCATTTAGCTGTGGTTTGGGTTTATGTGACATTATATGCTAGCTTGAAAAATGGGTGTCTGATTATTTCTGGCTGGGTACTCTGCTGACATAATCTAATGTTTTGCTTTCGCTGTAAAGCCTTTTTGAAATCGGACAGTGTGGTTAGATTAACGAGAGTCTTGTCTTTAAAATGGTGTAAAATAGTCATATGTTTGAAAAATGGAAGTTTTCGGATTTTAGAGGAGTTTGTATTTCGCGCCACGCCCATCATTGGATATTGGAGCAGGTGTTCCGCTAGCGGAACGTCTAGATCTAAGAGGTTAAAGCTTATTGCCACTATCAGATATGTCTATGTCCTGGGAAATGTTCTTGTTACTTACAACCTCATGCTAATCGCATTAGCACACATTAGCTCAACCGTCCCGCGGGTGAGACACCAATCTGTAGAGATCCTTATAAAAATAAGTACATTTTGCTCACTGGGATTCTTCAAAATCTTGTGTCCTTGAACGTGTGCAAAGCCTGGGCATCCAAGGCTGCCTCTATAGAGCCCGGGTCGGTGGTGATCATGGGTCAGTGCGGATGTATATTCTAGTTTATTTGATTTGATTCACATTGCGGTTGCCACATGATGCTGGATGGTACTTCCTGAATGAGAAGAATCAGAGGGGGTTGGTTAGGTTAGCAATGCAGCTGAACACATTGTCTGAAAAGTGATGTACTGTATACCGAGTGCTGTACAGGACTTACAACACATTCAGATAGTACTGAAGCTTTGTGATGTGAAGATATGGCTGTTACTGCAGTGGTGTGGAGACTGCATTGTTGGGTCTGGTGGACTGACAGAGTTGGCGGCAGAAGATGGAGTAGCCTGGAGGTTAAAACATAATGAATAAAAAAATAATAAAATATAAACTGTTAAAGTGTAAGATAAATGTCATGAACCTTTTGACAGCTTGTTATGATAAAAAGGATTTACAACAGGTAAAACTGGACAGGTGGATTAGACTGAAGATGTGTATGGTTGAAAACAATGCAATGTGTAAAGCACTTGTGTTACTTGTTGGAAGTGGAAGCTGGCACACAGATCACCCCAATCATAACACCCACAGAACATTTTGCTCTATGTAAATGCTTAACAAGTTCCTCTAGATGTGCAGAAATGCATTCAGTGTAACTGAGGTACAGTATCACATTGTATCATTGACGTCAGTGGAGAAGAATCTGCAACTACAGTACCTGCTCTGTGGCCCCACCTGGCTCCTCCTGGAAGTGGAGGTGGAACAACATGGGGTACAATGAAGATGAATTTTGGGTACCAATATTTGTAATTCGATATCAATATAACGGTAGCTGTTATTCTAGTAAGTTTTTTATAGTTTATATTGTAGTAAATTCATATTCTAGTTTATGTTCTAGTAATTTTTTTTATAGTTTATATTGTAGTAAGTTCATATTCTAGTTTGTGTTCTAGTAAGTTTTTTTATAGTTTAGATTGTAGTAAGATCATATTCTAGTTTATGTTCTAGCAAGTTTTTTTATAGTTTAGATTGTAGTAAGTTCATATTCTATTTTATGTTCTCGTAAGGTCATATTATAGTTTGTTGTAGTAAGTTTTTTTTATAGTTTATATTGTAGTAAAATCATATTCTAGTTTATGTTCTAGTAAGTTAATATTCTAGTTTATGTTCTAGTAAGTTTTTTATAGTTTAGATTGTAGTAAGTTAATATTCTAGTATATATTTGTCACAGTATCCACCGAGGATGGCGCCCCTACACGGTCGGGCGGCGCTCGGCGGTCGTCGTCGCCGGTCTACTAGCTGCCACCGATCTATGTTTCTTTGTTTTTTGTCTGATCTAGACCGCACCTGTCTCTTGTCTGTCATTAGTGGGGAGGTATTTAGTTTGTTTCTTAGGGTTCGTCTCTGTGCGTCAGCGGGCAGGTATGTGAACGGTCTGTGCTTTTGCACAATTCTCCCCCAGCGGATTCCTGCTAGAGGAATGTTGTATTTGCCGGGCTGCGCCCCGTGCGTATTTTTGTTTTCTCGGGGTTTACTGTGTTCTCTGGGCGCACCCTATGCCCTTTTGTTACGCCGAGTGGTTTTTCGGTGCAATAAATATACCGTTCTACGACACTACTGGACTACGTCTCCTGCTTTTGACTCTGCCCTTTCCTCCTGCCTTAAGAAACCGTGACAATATTGTAGTAAGTTCACATTCTAGTTTATGTTCTCGTAAGGTCATATTCTAGTTTATGTTCTAGCAAGTTTTTTTATAGTTATATTGTAGGAAGTATATATTCTAGATTATGTAATCAAGCAATAAAAATAATGTCTGAAATGTCTATGTCAAAATTTCTGATTTCCTTACCTTTGACTAAGTTTTTAAAAAATTGTGTAGTCTTAGTGTAAATTTATCACAATACGCCTGGTGACTTTTTTTTTCCAGGTTCCACCAGCTAGAGGTGGAAGGTGTTGATGGAAGTCCATCCATGTGCGTAATGTGTCCATTTTCATTGGAATTAGGTTCATAACTATCATCACTGGATTTCTGATTACCTCTGAGAATAACACTGCAACTAAAGCAGTTGCATCAAATTCATTACGCAGATGAAAAAGTAGTCCATCTTGATTTCCAGTGATTAAGTATATAAGAGCCTGACGGAAGTCTAGTGACTTTGATACCAGATTATCTAATTGAGCATATGAGAGAAATTCGCTAATGTAAAAAGCTGGTTTTTGATGTAAATATGAACTTGATTGAACAAAACATGCATGCATTGTATAACATAATGTCCTAGGGTTGTCATCTGATGAAGATCATCAAAGGTTAGTGCTGCATTTAGCTGTGGTTTGGGTTTATGTGACATTATATGCTAGCTTGAAAAATGGGTGTCTGATTATTTCTGGCTGGGTACTCTGCTGACATAATCTAATGTTTTGCTTTCGCTGTAAAGCCTTTTTGAAATCGGACAGTGTGGTTAGATTAACGAGAGTCTTGTCTTTAAAATGGTGTAAAATAGTCATATGTTTGAAAAATGGAAGTTTTCGGATTTTAGAGGAGTTTGTATTTCGCGCCACGCCCATCATTGGATATTGGAGCAGGTGTTCCGCTAGCGGAACGTCTAGATGTAAGAGGTTAAAGCTTATTGCCACTATCAGATATGTCTATGTCCTGGGAAATGTTCTTGTTACTTACAACCTCATGCTAATCGCATTAGCACACATTAGCTCAACCGTCCTGCGGGTGAGACACCAATCTGTAGAGATCCTTATAAAAATAAGTACATTTTGCTCACTGGGATTCTTCAAAATCTTGTGTCCTTGAACGTGTGCAAAGCCTGGGCATCCAAGGCTGCCTCTGTAGAGCCCGGGTCGGTGGTGATCATGGGTCAGTGCGGATTCACGGGTCAGTGCGGATGTATATTCTAGTTTATTTGATTTGATTCACATTGCGGTTGCCACATGATGCTGGATGGTACTTCCTGAATGAGAAGAATCAGAGGGGGTTGGTTAGGTTAGCAATGCAGCTGAACACATTGTCTGAAAAGTGATGTACTGTATACCGAGTGCTGTACAGGACTTACAACACATTCAGATAGTACTGAAGCTTTGTGATGTGAAGATATGGCTGTTACTGCAGTGGTGTGGAGACTGCATTGTTGGGTCTGGTGGACTGACAGAGTTGGCGGCAGAAGATGGAGTAGCCTGGAGGTTAAAACATAATGAATAAAAAATAATAAAATATAAACTGTTAAAGTGTAAGATAAATGTCATGAACCTTTTGACAGCTTGTTATGATAAAAAGGATTTACAACAGGTAAAACTGGACAGGTGGATTAGACTGAAGATGTGTATGGTTGAAAACAATGCAATGTGTAAAGCACTTGTGTTACTTGTTGGAAGTGGAAGCTGGCACACAGATCACCCCAATCATAACACCCACAGAACATTTTGCTCTACGTAAATGCTTAACAAGTTCCTCTAGATGTGCAGAAATGCATTCAGTGTAACTGAGGTACAGTATCACATTGTATCATTGACGTCAGTGGAGAAGAATCTGCAACTACAGTACCTGCTCTGTGGCCCCACCTGGCTCCTCCTGGAAGTGGAGGTGGAACAACATGGGGTACAATGAAGATGAATTTTGGGTACCAATATTTGTAATTCGATATCAATATAACGGTAGCTGTTATTCTAGTAATTTTTTTAATAGTTTATATTGTAGTAAATTCATATTCTAGTTTATGTTCTAGTAAGTTTTTTATAGTTTAGATTGTAGTAAGTTCATATTCTAGTTTATGTTCTAGTAAGTTTTTTTATAGTTTAGATTGTAGTAAGATCATATTCTAGTTTATGTTCTAGCAAGTTTTTTTATAGTTTAGATTGTAGTAAGTTCATATTCTATTTTATGTTCTCGTAAGGTCATATTATAGTTTGTTGTAGTAAGTTTTTTTTATAGTTTATATTGTAGTAAAATCATATTCTAGTTTATGTTCTAGTAAGTTAATATTCTAGTTTATGTTCTAGTAAGTTTTTTATAGTTTAGATTGTAGTAAGTTAATATTCTAGTATATATTTGTCACAGTATCCACCGAGGATGGCGCCCCTCCTCGGTCGGGCGGCGCTCGGCGGTCGTCGTCGCCGGTCTACTAGCTGCCACCGATCTATGTTTCTGTGTTCTTTGTTTTTTGTCTGATCTAGACCGCACCTGTCTCTTGTCTGTCATTAGTGGGGAGGTATTTAGTTTGTTTCTTTGGGTTCGTCTCTGTGCGGGATTGTTTGTTCGTCAGCGGGCAGGTATGTGAACGGTCTGTGCTTTTGCACAATTCTCCCCCAGCGGATTCCTGCTAGAGGAATGTTGTATTTGCCGGGCTGCGCCCCGTGCGTATTTTTGTTTTCTCGGGGTTTACTGTGTTCTCTGGGCGCACCCTATGCCCTTTTGTTACGCCGAGTGGTTTTTCGGTGCAATAAATATACCGTTCTACGACACTACTGGACTACGTCTCCTGCTTTTGACTCTGCCCTTTCCTCCTGCCTTAAGAAACCGTGACAATATTGTAGTAAGTTCACATTCTAGTTTATGTTCTCGTAAGGTCATATTCTAGTTTATGTTCTAGCAAGTTTTTTTATAGTTATATTGTAGGAAGTATATATTCTAGATTATGTAATCAAGCAATAAAAATAATGTCTGAAATGTCTATGTCAAAATTTCTGATTTCCTTACCTTTGACTAAGTTTTTTAAAAAATTGTGTAGTCTTAGTGTAAATTTATCACAATACGCCTGGTGACTTTTTTTTTTCCAGGTTCCACCAGCTAGAGGTGGAAGGTGTTGATGGAAGTCCATCCATGTGCGTAATGTGTCCATTTTCATTGGAATTAGGTTCATAACTATCATCACTGGATTTCTGATTACCTCTGAGAATAACACTGCAACTAAAGCAGTTGCATCAAATTCATTACGCAGATGAAAAAGTAGTCCATCTTGATTTCCAGTGATTAAGTATATAAGAGCCTGACGGAAGTCTAGTGACTTTGATACCAGATTATCTAATTGAGCATATGAGAGAAATTCTGTCTTGCCCATTTTATTCTTGCAAAAAGACACTTTTAGACTTCCTGTTTTAATAGCAGACGCAATATTGGGATCCATAATTCTGTACAAAGGTTTAATATAGAGGTTTTCCATATTAACTGAAGAAATATAAATCCCAGAAATTATGTAAATGTTGTCCATTTCATTTTTTGATCTATTGTAATGCAACAAGTAATAAATTACACTAAGATAATCGTAAAAACTTTTGATGTAAATTACAATAGATGCTTTGGATGGTACATCCATTGAATCATTTACTAACATAATTTTTTTATAAAAAATACAATCTCCAAAATTAAAATGTTGCTTTAATCGATCAATCATTTTACTGATAACCTTTAAGCATTTCAATTTTCTGGGAACATTTTTTAAATTATTTTGAGTTGAAATTTTAATCTTCAAATTTGTTTTTTTTGTAACTTTTATGCCAATAAATGCGTTTTCATTTTCTTTGTACTGAAACACAAAAAATAAATGGAACAGAATTAGATTAACCTTGTTACATTAAACTAACTTGAAGATAAAGGGAGTGGCATGTTTTTCAAGCTTTCCATACAGTCATATGTTGACAAACACTATATGTGATCTTTTGATAAACAGATAAACAAACTCTTTTGATAAACAGACTATTGTAATTACAACATACTCTACATGTAGGTTAACATAGCTTTACCAGTTTAATTAACTGTCATCTAAATGCTCAGAATACGTTTTAAAAGAATCTTACCCCCATGTTGTTCCACTTCAGGTATTGGAAATGGACTGGTGTTGGTTAGGTGTTGGTTATTCATCAGCTTTATTGGGTGGTCAAATTGGGTGTGTCATGTGTGGGTGTTTCTAAGTCTACAGTACACGGATGCATATTCCTTCTTGTCCGCTCGCCTTTCTGTTCAGTTCCCTATGAAACTTTATAGATTAAACTTTATTTCATGTGCATTTGTAAAATCGCAACACACTTCACAATGAAAGATGGCAAACATTAGGCATTAAAATAAGTTAAACAACAACTTCAATCTCCAGGATCTCTCCCCTCTCTTCAAACAGGAATAACAACATAGTTAAGTGATGACGCCAAAGAAGTGAGTGTTTGGAGGATATACAGTTGAAGTCAGAAGTTTACGATGTGACCCAGTCGTTCTTTTTAAATGTTCCATTGCCATACTGGCTGGAAACGTTCTTATCCCTTGCTTGCTAGCTAGCCAACTGTGGCTAACTTACAGTCATGTCAAAAAGTGCAGCCAGAATAACAGCAAAGTATTTGCATTTGTTTAAGATGTTTTCTATTTACATTTATTTGGATACATCTATAACAATGAGCTAATGATGCACGATTTTAACTGGCATAGAAAATGTGCTCTCTCGACAGGACACTGTTGTTCAGAAGAGCTAGCCAACAACACAACTAACACAATCACTTCAAACTGAAGCTGGAAAGACAGCAAACTAGGTGCACTTCATAAATATTTTACGTTTTCGATTGATAATTATTTGTGTATATATCCATAAAAATGATGCTGATTCATGATTTCGACTGGTTGAGAAAAGCTGCCTGCATGTCTATCTCATCCCGACAGCTGGAGATCGAATTTGAATGTTGAAATAATGTTGCAAATGTCAGAGACAGACAGCAACGTTTGTACAAATTCTCCAGTGTTGAAAACTAACTGTGAGACGGCCCACAGTCCGGAGCCGAGAGGGAGACGGCCCACAGTCCGGAGCCGAGAGGGAGACGGCCCACAGTCCGGAGCCGGCGCAGCCAGAGTCGTCCTTCAGCCCGATGTCTCCAGCGATGCGCCATAGCCCAGAGACTTCGGGAGGGGTAAAATTTAATAAGTATTTAGCGGGGGTGGACAGGTTAGGTTGGAGTAAGGCCGGAGCCTGACCCACCTCCGTAGTAGGAGGTTGGGGAGGGGGGGGGGGGTGTAGCACAAGAACCGTCGGTGACGGTGGCCACCCTCCCTCCCCTCCCTTTAGTTAAGATTTTTTTTGTGTGTGTTTATTTTTGTGTAAGGTGCATCCAGGGTCTGCACCTTCAGGGGGGGGGGGGGGGAGGAGAGTACTGTCACGTCCAGTATAAGGGGTTATTTGTTATTGTAGTTTGGTCAGGACGTGGCAGGGGTGTGTTTGTTTAGTGTTTCGGGGTTTGTTGGGCTATGTTCTATGTTAGTATATTTCTATGTTTATCTAGTATGTCTAGTTCTATGTTTAGTTAATGGGGTTGACCTTCAATTGGAAGCAGCTGCTCCTAGTTGCTTCTAATTGAAGGTCCTATTTAAGAGGGGTGTTTTTCTATGGGATTTTTTGTGGGTAGTTGTTCCTTGTTTTAGTGTTTGTTGCACCTGACAGGACTGTTTCGTTTTGTTCTTTTTTTGTATATGTATTTAGTTGTTTTTCCTTCTTCAAAATAAAAAGATGAGTATACATATTCCCGCTGCGTTTTGGTCTAATCCATACGACAACCGTGACATTACCGATGGGTGGGGCACATTGATCATCAGTTATCATATAAAAAAACTGCAAAACATTAGCCTCCAACCTATGAAAAAAGCCTGTGATGGCCGGGCTATCTACTCAGAATATTGCAAAATGTGCTTTCACCGAAAAGCTATTTTAAAATCGGACACCGCGATTGCATAAAGGAGTTCTGTATCTATAATTCTTAAAATAATTGTTATATTTTTTATGAACGTTTATCGTGAGTAATTTAGTAAATTCACCGGAAGTGTTCGGTGGGAATGCTAGTTCTGAACGTCACATGCTAATGTAAAAGCTGGTTTTTGATATAAATATGAACTTAATTGAACAAAAAATGCATGTATTGTATACCATAATGTCCTAGGAGTGTCATCTGATGAAGATCATCAAAGATTAGTGCTGCATTTAGCTGTGGTTTTGTTTTTTGTGACATTATATGCTAGCTTGAAAAATGGGTGTCTGATTATTTCTGGCTGGGTACTCTCCTGACATAATCTAATGTTTTGCTTTCGTTGTAAAGCCTTTTTGAAATCGGACAGTGTGGTTAGATAAAGGAGAGTCTTGTCTTTAAAATGGTGTAAAATAGTCATATGTTTGAAAAATGGAAGTTTCTGGATTTTCGAGGAGTTTGTATTTCGCGCCACGCCCTATCATTGGATATTGGAGCGGTGTTCCGCTAGCGGAACGTCTAGATGTAAGAGGTTAATGCAACCGCTGTGTCAGATTTCAAAAAAGCTTTACGGCAAAAGCACACTTTTCAATAATCTGAATACAGCGCACAGTCACCAAAACAAGCCATACAGATACCCGCCATGTTGTGGAGTCAACAAAACTCAGAAATAGCATGATAAATATTCACTTACCTTTGATCTTCATCAGAATGCACTCCCAGGAATCCCAGTTCCACAATAAATGTTTGTTTTGTTACAATAAAGTCAATATTTATGTCCAAATACCTCCTTTTTGTTTGCGCGTTCAGTTCACTATTCCAAATGCAGTAGCCGCATGCACTGGGTCCAGAGGAAAAGTCAAAAAAGTTGCTTTACAGTTTGTAGAAACATGTCAAATGATGTATAGAATCAATCTTTAGGATGTTTTTTTATCATAAATCTTCAATAATATTCCAACCGGACAATTCCTTTGTCTTCAGAAATGTAAAGGAACTCAGCTCGCTCTCTCGGCCGCACGCGTGTGACTGAGCTCATGGCTTTTTTCCAGACACATGATTCCAATAACTCTTTTTCTCTCCCCATTCACAGTAGAAGCCTGCAACAACGTTCTAAAGACTGTTGACATCTAGTGGAAGCCTTAGGAAGTGCAACATGACCCCACAGACACTGTATATTGGATTGGCAATCACTTGAAAAACTACAAACCTCAGATTTCCCACTTCCTGGTTGGATTTTTCTCAGGTTTTTGCCTGCCATATGAGTTCTGTTATACTCACTGACATCGTTCAAACAGTTTTAGAAACTTCAGAGTGTTTTCTATCCAAATCTACTAATAATATGCATATCCTAGCTTCTGGGCTTGAGTAGCAGGCAGTTTACTCTGGGCACAGTTTACTTCCGGACCTGAAAATACTACCCCCTACCCCAAAGACGTTAAAGTTTTGTATACTCACTGTACATTACATTTTTTATTGCTCTGGTATGGTGTATGTGAGGTATCACCTGTATTCATTTCAGTAACTCTATGCCAGTGGAAGGTTAAATAAATAGTCCATTCTCAAATCAAATTCATTTGGCTTCAAAATTGCTTGATTTAAAGGCATAGTATGTGACTTGGTAAGCTGACGGTTGGTATTGGGGAAATATTATGTCACCTGTAGGTACAGAATAATAATTTGTGTGTGTACGTGCATGTGTTATGGCTTCTTCTTTGCATCTTCACATTTGAATTATAGAGTAGGCATTAATGCAGATATCATGAACTGTAGCATATGCCCCCCCCCCCCCCCTCCCATCCAGCACACACACACACACAGGATGTGTAGCCATGAATCGCTGATGAAATATTTAAACTGGGGTAATCATTTGTTCTTTCTTCTATCCTCCCTTTCTCTCCCAGTTCTGTCTCTCTTTCTCTCTCTTTCTCTTTCTATGTGAAGGTCTGTCGTTGTACTCTAGGGGAAACAGGGCGTGACATGCTGAGGTGATTCCACGGAAGACACTGGATGAAGAAAACGACAATTATATCACAGGAAAACACATGCACACACGCCTGCAGACACACTGCAACACCCCCCCCCCCCCCCCCCCCCCCACAAACACACACACACTCTCTCTCTCACACACACACATACATTTGATTCTCATGAATAACCATTAAGCCATTTGCTAAGATTTCCCCCATTTTGACATGTGGACCTGTTCTCACTCTTACCCTGACGGATCGCTCCAGACACTTTTTCGGTCTTGTCTGAGGTATTTTATATTGAATGTCAGAATGGCCATATTCTGAATACACTCTAGCACTAAATCAATGATCATTTACTACGCTTTTCCATTGAAGGCCATATTGAGGTTAAATCAATGACTGGAGTTTTCAATTGATAAAAAACAAATGACTATCTCATGTTGAAAGTGCAAGTCAGTATAGTGTATTTACTGGTCAATGTATTCCCTATACTGTACTTTGACTTGTCTAGTCATTCCTTGTATTCATATTTTTTTGGTGTATTGTACCTCCTTGACTAATCAATCACATCATTCCATGTATTAGAAAAACAGTTTTGTGTTTGGTTAAATAAGTTATTCTGTATGTTTGTCTCTTTTTTAATGTAGAATATTACATCAAATCAAATCCAAACAAATCACTATCTCTGTCAGATCCATTAGCCTTTATCTTCTGTGGCCAGATGACGTGGCGAGGTCCACATCCTGCTGAACATCCAATCACATCTTATCGGTCCCTGCGGTCTGGTGTGCTGAGAGTCATCTGTGTGGTGGTCTTGGGAGGCCATTACTGTGAGTAAAAGATGTCGAAAATACATATTTTTGGTTGAAAAGATGTTTGAAATCGCTTAAGGATCCACCCTTTTTTTCAATTTTCACCTAAAATGACATACCAAAATTAAACTGCATATTCTTGATACCATTTGAAAGGAAACACTGAAGTTTGTGGAAATGTGAAATTAACGTAGGAGAATATAACACATTAGATCTGGTAAAAGATAAAGAAAAAAACTACATTTTTTTGTATTATCATCTTTGAAATGCAAGAGAAAGGCCACAATGTATTATTCTTGCCCAGGCGCAATTTGTGATTTTTGCCACTAGACGGCAGCAGTGTATGTGCAAAGTTTTAGACTGATCCAATGAACCATTGTATTCCTGATCAACATTTTGTATCAAGACTGCCCAAATGTGCCGAATTGGATTATTAATAACTTTTCAAGTTCATAACTGTGCACTCTCCTCAAACAATAGCATGGTATTCTTTCACTGTAATAGCTACTGCAATTTGGACAGTGCAGTTAGAGTAACAAGAATTAACCTGTTTTGGCTAGGGGGCAGTATTTTCACAGCCGGATAAAAAAAACGTACCCGATTTAATCTGATTATTACTCCTGCCCAGAAACTAGAATATGCATATAATTATTAGCTTTGGATAGAAAACACTCCAAAGTTTCTAAAACTGTTTGAATGGTGTCTGTGAGTATAACAGAACTCATTTGGCAGGCCAAAACCTGAGAAGATTCCATGCAGGAAGTGGCCTGTCTGACAATTTCTTGCCCTTCTTGATTATCTCTATCCATTACAGACGATCTCTGCTGATACGTGACACTTCCTAAGGCTCCCATGGGCTGTCAGAAGGCGGCAAAAAGCTGAATCGTGGCTTTGCAGGCTCTGGTTGAAAAAAAGTAGCGCGTTTGGGTAGTGGCTGGTTACAGTACTGTGAGACTCAGGCTCGTGCCCGCGTCGACCGAATGCTTTGTTTTCTTTTGTCTGTTTACCTAAACGCAGATTCCCGGTCAGAATATTATCACTTTTTTACGAGAAAAATGGCATAAAAATTGATTTTAAACAGCGGTTGACATGCTTCGAAGTACGGTAATGGAATATTTAGAAATCTTTTGTCACGAATTGCGCCATGCTCGTGACCCTTATTTACACTTCGGATAGTGTCTTGAACGCACGAACAAAACGCCGTTATTTGGATATAACGATGGATTATTTTAGACCAAACCAACATTTGTTATTGAAGTAGCAGTCCTGGGAGTGCATTCTGACGAAGACAACAAAGGTAATCAAACTTTTGTAATAGTAAATCGGAGTTTGGTCAGGGCTAAACTTGGTCGGTGTCTAAATGGCTAGCCGTGATGGCTGGGCTATCTACTGAGAATATTGCAAAATGTGCTTTCACCGAAAAGCTATTTTAAAATCGGACATATCGAGTGCATAGAGGAGTTCTGTATCTATAATTCTTAAAATAATTGTTATGTTTTTTGTGAACGTTTATCGTGAGTAATTTAGTAAATTCACCGGATGTTTGCGGGGGTATGCTAGTTCTGAACGTCACATGCTAATGTAAAAAGCTGGTTTTTGATGTAAATATGAACTTGATTGAACAAAACATGCATGCATTGTATAACATAATGTCCTAGGGTTGTCATCTGATGAAGATCATCAAAGGTTAGTGCTGCATTTAGCTGTGGTTTGGGTTTATGTGACATTATATGCTAGCTTGAAAAATGGGTGTCTGATTATTTCTGGCTGGGTACTCTGCTGACATAATCTAATGTTTTGCTTTCGCTGTAAAGCCTTTTTGAAATCGGACAGTGTGGTTAGATTAACGAGAGTCTTGTCTTTAAAATGGTGTAAAATAGTCATATGTTTGAAAAATGGAAGTTTTCGGATTTTAGAGGAGTTTGTATTTCGCGCCACGCCCATCATTGGATATTGGAGCAGGTGTTCCGCTAGCGGAACGTCTAGATGTAAGAGGTTAAAGCTTATTGCCACTATCAGATATGTCTATGTCCTGGGAAATGTTCTTGTTACTTACAACCTCATGCTAATCGCATTAGCACACATTAGCTCAACCGTCCTGCGGGTGAGACACCAATCTGTAGAGATCCTTATAAAAATAAGTACATTTTGCTCACTGGGATTCTTCAAAATCTTGTGTCCTTGAACGTGTGCAAAGCCTGGGCATCCAAGGCTGCCTCTGTAGAGCCCGGGTCGGTGGTGATCATGGGTCAGTGCGGATTCACGGGTCAGTGCGGATGTATATTCTAGTTTATTTGATTTGATTCACATTGCGGTTGCCACATGATGCTGGATGGTACTTCCTGAATGAGAAGAATCAGAGGGGGTTGGTTAGGTTAGCAATGCAGCTGAACACATTGTCTGAAAAGTGATGTACTGTATACCGAGTGCTGTACAGGACTTACAACACATTCAGATAGTACTGAAGCTTTGTGATGTGAAGATATGGCTGTTACTGCAGTGGTGTGGAGACTGCATTGTTGGGTCTGGTGGACTGACAGAGTTGGCGGCAGAAGATGGAGTAGCCTGGAGGTTAAAACATAATGAATAAAAAATAATAAAATATAAACTGTTAAAGTGTAAGATAAATGTCATGAACCTTTTGACAGCTTGTTATGATAAAAAGGATTTACAACAGGTAAAACTGGACAGGTGGATTAGACTGAAGATGTGTATGGTTGAAAACAATGCAATGTGTAAAGCACTTGTGTTACTTGTTGGAAGTGGAAGCTGGCACACAGATCACCCCAATCATAACACCCACAGAACATTTTGCTCTACGTAAATGCTTAACAAGTTCCTCTAGATGTGCAGAAATGCATTCAGTGTAACTGAGGTACAGTATCACATTGTATCATTGACGTCAGTGGAGAAGAATCTGCAACTACAGTACCTGCTCTGTGGCCCCACCTGGCTCCTCCTGGAAGTGGAGGTGGAACAACATGGGGTACAATGAAGATGAATTTTGGGTACCAATATTTGTAATTCGATATCAATATAACGGTAGCTGTTATTCTAGTAATTTTTTTTATAGTTTATATTGTAGTAAATTCATATTCTAGTTTATGTTCTAGTAAGTTTTTTATAGTTTAGATTGTAGTAAGTTCATATTCTAGTTTATGTTCTAGTAAGTTTTTTTATAGTTTAGATTGTAGTAAGATCATATTCTAGTTTATGTTCTAGCAAGTTTTTTTATAGTTTAGATTGTAGTAAGTTCATATTCTATTTTATGTTCTCGTAAGGTCATATTATAGTTTGTTGTAGTAAGTTTTTTTTATAGTTTATATTGTAGTAAAATCATATTCTAGTTTATGTTCTAGTAAGTTAATATTCTAGTTTATGTTCTAGTAAGTTTTTTATAGTTTAGATTGTAGTAAGTTAATATTCTAGTATATATTTGTCACAGTATCCACCGAGGATGGCGCCCCTCCTCGGTCGGGCGGCGCTCGGCGGTCGTCGTCGCCGGTCTACTAGCTGCCACCGATCTATGTTTCTGTGTTCTTTGTTTTTTGTCTGATCTAGACCGCACCTGTCTCTTGTCTGTCATTAGTGGGGAGGTATTTAGTTTGTTTCTTTGGGTTCGTCTCTGTGCGGGATTGTTTGTTCGTCAGCGGGCAGGTATGTGAACGGTCTGTGCTTTTGCACAATTCTCCCCCAGCGGATTCCTGCTAGAGGAATGTTGTATTTGCCGGGCTGCGCCCCGTGCGTATTTTTGTTTTCTCGGGGTTTACTGTGTTCTCTGGGCGCACCCTATGCCCTTTTGTTACGCCGAGTGGTTTTTCGGTGCAATAAATATACCGTTCTACGACACTACTGGACTACGTCTCCTGCTTTTGACTCTGCCCTTTCCTCCTGCCTTAAGAAACCGTGACAATATTGTAGTAAGTTCACATTCTAGTTTATGTTCTCGTAAGGTCATATTCTAGTTTATGTTCTAGCAAGTTTTTTTATAGTTATATTGTAGGAAGTATATATTCTAGATTATGTAATCAAGCAATAAAAATAATGTCTGAAATGTCTATGTCAAAATTTCTGATTTCCTTACCTTTGACTAAGTTTTTTAAAAAATTGTGTAGTCTTAGTGTAAATTTATCACAATACGCCTGGTGACTTTTTTTTTTCCAGGTTCCACCAGCTAGAGGTGGAAGGTGTTGATGGAAGTCCATCCATGTGCGTAATGTGTCCATTTTCATTGGAATTAGGTTCATAACTATCATCACTGGATTTCTGATTACCTCTGAGAATAACACTGCAACTAAAGCAGTTGCATCAAATTCATTACGCAGATGAAAAAGTAGTCCATCTTGATTTCCAGTGATTAAGTATATAAGAGCCTGACGGAAGTCTAGTGACTTTGATACCAGATTATCTAATTGAGCATATGAGAGAAATTCTGTCTTGCCCATTTTATTCTTGCAAAAAGACACTTTTAGACTTCCTGTTTTAATAGCAGACGCAATATTGGGATCCATAATTCTGTACAAAGGTTTAATATAGAGGTTTTCCATATTAACTGAAGAAATATAAATCCCAGAAATTATGTAAATGTTGTCCATTTCATTTTTTGATCTATTGTAATGCAACAAGTAATAAATTACACTAAGATAATCGTAAAAACTTTTGATGTAAATTACAATAGATGCTTTGGATGGTACATCCATTGAATCATTTACTAACATAATTTTTTTATAAAAAATACAATCTCCAAAATTAAAATGTTGCTTTACTCGATAAATCATTTTACTGATAACCTTTAAGCATTTCAATTTTCTGGGAACATTTTTTAAATTATTTTGAGTTGAAATTTTAATCTTCAAATTTGTTTTTTTTGTAACTTTTATGCCAATAAATGCGTTTTCATTTTCTTTGTACTGAAACACAAAAAATAAATGGAACAGAATTAGATTAACCTTGTTACATTAAACTAACTTGAAGATAAAGGGAGTGGCATGTTTTTCAAGCTTTCCATACAGTCATATGTTGACAAACACTATATGTGATCTTTTGATAAACAGATAAACAAACTCTTTTGATAAACAGACTATTGTAATTACAACATACTCTACATGTAGGTTAACATAGCTTTACCAGTTTAATTAACTGTCATCTAAATGCTCAGAATACGTTTTAAAAGAATCTTACCCCCATGTTGTTCCACTTCAGGTATTGGAAATGGACTGGTGTTGGTTAGGTGTTGGTTATTCATCAGCTTTATTGGGTGGTCAAATTGGGTGTGTCATGTGTGGGTGTTTCTAAGTCTACAGTACACGGATGCATATTCCTTCTTGTCCGCTCGCCTTTCTGTTCAGTTCCCTATGAAACTTTATAGATTAAACTTTATTTCATGTGCATTTGTAAAATCGCAACACACTTCACAATGAAAGATGGCAAACATTAGGCATTAAAATAAGTTAAACAACAACTTCAATCTCCAGGATCTCTCCCCTCTCTTCAAACAGGAATAACAACATAGTTAAGTGATGACGCCAAAGAAGTGAGTGTTTGGAGGATATACAGTTGAAGTCAGAAGTTTACGATGTGACCCAGTCGTTCTTTTTAAATGTTCCATTGCCATACTGGCTGGAAACGTTCTTATCCCTTGCTTGCTAGCTAGCCAACTGTGGCTAACTTACAGTCATGTCAAAAAGTGCAGCCAGAATAACAGCAAAGTATTTGCATTTGTTTAAGATGTTTTCTATTTACATTTATTTGGATACATCTATAACAATGAGCTAATGATGCACGATTTTAACTGGCATAGAAAATGTGCTCTCTCGACAGGACACTGTTGTTCAGAAGAGCTAGCCAACAACACAACTAACACAATCACTTCAAACTGAAGCTGGAAAGACAGCAAACTAGGTGCACTTCATAAATATTTTACGTTTTCGATTGATAATTATTTGTGTATATATCCATAAAAATGATGCTGATTCATGATTTCGACTGGTTGAGAAAAGCTGCCTGCATGTCTATCTCATCCCGACAGCTGGAGATCGAATTTGAATGTTGAAATAATGTTGCAAATGTCAGAGACAGACAGCAACGTTTGTACAAATTCTCCAGTGTTGAAAACTAACTGTGAGACGGCCCACAGTCCGGAGCCGAGAGGGAGACGGCCCACAGTCCGGAGCCGAGAGGGAGACGGCCCACAGTCCGGAGCCGAGAGGGAGACGGCCCACAGTCCGGAGCCGGCGCAGCCAGAGTCGTCCTTCAGCCCGATGTCTCCAGCGATGCGCCATAGCCCAGAGACTTCGGGAGGGGTAAAATTGAATAAGTATTTAGCGGGGGTGGACAGGTTAGGTTGGAGTAAGGCCGGAGCCTGACCCACCTCCGTAGTAGGAGGTTGGGGAGGGGGGGGGGGGGTGTAGCACAAGAACCGTCGGTGACGGTGGCCACCCTCCCTCCCCTCCCTTTAGTTAAGATTTTTTTTGTGTGTGTTTATTTTTGTGTAAGGTGCATCCAGGGTCTGCACCTTCAGGGGGGGAGGGGGGGGGGGGGGGGGGGGGAGAGAGGAGAGTACTGTCACGTCCAGTATAAGGGGTTATTTGTTATTGTAGTTTGGTCAGGACGTGGCAGGGGTGTGTTTGTTTAGAGTGTTTCGGGGTTTGTTGGGCTATGTTCTATGTTAGTATATTTCTATGTTTATCTAGTATGTCTAGTTCTATGTTTAGTTAATGGGGTTGACCTTCAATTGGAAGCAGCTGCTCCTAGTTGCTTCTAATTGAAGGTCCTATTTAAGAGGGGTGTTTTTCTATGGGATTTTTTGTGGGTAGTTGTTCCTTGTTTTAGTGTTTGTTGCACCTGACAGGACTGTTTCGTTTTGTTCTTTTTTTGTATATGTATTTAGTTGTTTTTCCTTCTTCAAAATAAAAAGATGAGTATACATATTCCCGCTGCGTTTTGGTCTAATCCATACGACAACCGTGACATTACCGATGGGTGGGGCACATTGATCATCAGTTATCATATAAAAAAACTGCAAAACATTAGCCTCCAACCTATGAAAAAAGCCTGTGATGGCCGGGCTATCTACTCAGAATATTGCAAAATGTGCTTTCACCGAAAAGCTATTTTAAAATCGGACACCGCGATTGCATAAAGGAGTTCTGTATCTATAATTCTTAAAATAATTGTTATATTTTTTATGAACGTTTATCGTGAGTAATTTAGTAAATTCACCGGAAGTGTTCGGTGGGAATGCTAGTTCTGAACGTCACATGCTAATGTAAAAGCTGGTTTTTGATATAAATATGAACTTAATTGAACAAAAAATGCATGTATTGTATACCATAATGTCCTAGGAGTGTCATCTGATGAAGATCATCAAAGATTAGTGCTGCATTTAGCTGTGGTTTTGTTTTTTGTGACATTATATGCTAGCTTGAAAAATGGGTGTCTGATTATTTCTGGCTGGGTACTCTCCTGACATAATCTAATGTTTTGCTTTCGTTGTAAAGCCTTTTTGAAATCGGACAGTGTGGTTAGATAAAGGAGAGTCTTGTCTTTAAAATGGTGTAAAATAGTCATATGTTTGAAAAATGGAAGTTTCTGGATTTTCGAGGAGTTTGTATTTCGCGCCACGCCCTATCATTGGATATTGGAGCGGTGTTCCGCTAGCGGAACGTCTAGATGTAAGAGGTTAATGCAACCGCTGTGTCAGATTTCAAAAAAGCTTTACGGCAAAAGCACACTTTTCAATAATCTGAATACAGCGCACAGTCACCAAAACAAGCCATACAGATACCCGCCATGTTGTGGAGTCAACAAAACTCAGAAATAGCATGATAAATATTCACTTACCTTTGATCTTCATCAGAATGCACTCCCAGGAATCCCAGTTCCACAATAAATGTTTGTTTTGTTACAATAAAGTCAATATTTATGTCCAAATACCTCCTTTTTGTTTGCGCGTTCAGTTCACTATTCCAAATGCAGTAGCCGCATGCACTGGGTCCAGAGGAAAAGTCAAAAAAGTTGCTTTACAGTTTGTAGAAACATGTCAAATGATGTATAGAATCAATCTTTAGGATGTTTTTTTATCATAAATCTTCAATAATATTCCAACCGGACAATTCCTTTGTCTTCAGAAATGTAAAGGAACTCAGCTCGCTCTCTCGGCCGCACGCGTGTGACTGAGCTCATGGCTTTTTTCCAGACACATGATTCCAATAACTCTTTTTCTCTCCCCATTCACAGTAGAAGCCTGCAACAACGTTCTAAAGACTGTTGACATCTAGTGGAAGCCTTAGGAAGTGCAACATGACCCCACAGACACTGTATATTGGATTGGCAATCACTTGAAAAACTACAAACCTCAGATTTCCCACTTCCTGGTTGGATTTTTCTCAGGTTTTTGCCTGCCATATGAGTTCTGTTATACTCACTGACATCGTTCAAACAGTTTTAGAAACTTCAGAGTGTTTTCTATCCAAATCTACTAATAATATGCATATCCTAGCTTCTGGGCTTGAGTAGCAGGCAGTTTACTCTGGGCACAGTTTACTTCCGGACCTGAAAATACTACCCCCTACCCCAAAGACGTTAAAGTTTTGTATACTCACTGTACATTACATTTTTTATTGCTCTGGTATGGTGTATGTGAGGTATCACCTGTATTCATTTCAGTAACTCTATGCCAGTGGAAGGTTAAATAAATAGTCCATTCTCAAATCAAATTCATTTGGCTTCAAAATTGCTTGATTTAAAGGCATAGTATGTGACTTGGTAAGCTGACGGTTGGTATTGGGGAAATATTATGTCACCTGTAGGTACAGAATAATAATTTGTGTGTGTACGTGCATGTGTTATGGCTTCTTCTTTGCATCTTCACATTTGAATTATAGAGTAGGCATTAATGCAGATATCATGAACTGTAGCATATGCCCCCCCCCCCCCCCTCCCATCCAGCACACACACACACACAGGATGTGTAGCCATGAATCGCTGATGAAATATTTAAACTGGGGTAATCATTTGTTCTTTCTTCTATCCTCCCTTTCTCTCCCAGTTCTGTCTCTCTTTCTCTCTCTTTCTCTTTCTATGTGAAGGTCTGTCGTTGTACTCTAGGGGAAACAGGGCGTGACATGCTGAGGTGATTCCACGGAAGACACTGGATGAAGAAAACGACAATTATATCACAGGAAAACACATGCACACACGCCTGCAGACACACTGCAACACCCCCCCCCCCCCCCCCCCCCACAAACACACACACACTCTCTCTCTCTCACACACACACATACATTTGATTCTCATGAATAACCATTAAGCCATTTGCTAAGATTTCCCCCATTTTGACATGTGGACCTGTTCTCACTCTTACCCTGACGGATCGCTCCAGACACTTTTTCGGTCTTGTCTGAGGTATTTTATATTGAATGTCAGAATGGCCATATTCTGAATACACTCTAGCACTAAATCAATGATCATTTACTACGCTTTTCCATTGAAGGCCATATTGAGGTTAAATCAATGACTGGAGTTTTCAATTGATAAAAAACAAATGACTATCTCATGTTGAAAGTGCAAGTCAGTATAGTGTATTTACTGGTCAATGTATTCCCTATACTGTACTTTGACTTGTCTAGTCATTCCTTGTATTCATATTTTTTTGGTGTATTGTACCTCCTTGACTAATCAATCACATCATTCCATGTATTAGAAAAACAGTTTTGTGTTTGGTTAAATAAGTTATTCTGTATGTTTGTCTCTTTTTTAATGTAGAATATTACATCAAATCAAATCCAAACAAATCACTATCTCTGTCAGATCCATTAGCCTTTATCTTCTGTGGCCAGATGACGTGGCGAGGTCCACATCCTGCTGAACATCCAATCACATCTTATCGGTCCCTGCGGTCTGGTGTGCTGAGAGTCATCTGTGTGGTGGTCATTACTGTGAGTAAAAGATGTCGAAAATACATATTTTTGGTTGAAAAGATGTTTGAAATCGCTTAAGGATCCACCCTTTTTTTCAATTTTCACCTAAAATGACATACCAAAATTAAACTGCATATTCTTGATACCATTTGAAAGGAAACACTGAAGTTTGTGGAAATGTGAAATTAACGTAGGAGAATATAACACATTAGATCTGGTAAAAGATAAAGAAAAAAACTACATTTTTTTGTATTATCATCTTTGAAATGCAAGAGAAAGGCCACAATGTATTATTCTTGCCCAGGCGCAATTTGTGATTTTTGCCACTAGACGGCAGCAGTGTATGTGCAAAGTTTTAGACTGATCCAATGAACCATTGTATTCCTGATCAACATTTTGTATCAAGACTGCCCAAATGTGCCGAATTGGATTATTAATAACTTTTCAAGTTCATAACTGTGCACTCTCCTCAAACAATAGCATGGTATTCTTTCACTGTAATAGCTACTGCAATTTGGACAGTGCAGTTAGAGTAACAAGAATTAACCTGTTTTGGCTAGGGGGCAGTATTTTCACAGCCGGATAAAAAAAACGTACCCGATTTAATCTGATTATTACTCCTGCCCAGAAACTAGAATATGCATATAATTATTAGCTTTGGATAGAAAACACTCCAAAGTTTCTAAAACTGTTTGAATGGTGTCTGTGAGTATAACAGAACTCATTTGGCAGGCCAAAACCTGAGAAGATTCCATGCAGGAAGTGGCCTGTCTGACAATTTCTTGCCCTTCTTGATTATCTCTATCCATTACAGACGATCTCTGCTGATACGTGACACTTCCTAAGGCTCCCATGGGCTGTCAGAAGGCGGCAAAAAGCTGAATCGTGGCTTTGCAGGCTCTGGTTGAAAAAAAGTAGCGCGTTTGGGTAGTGGCTGGTTACAGTACTGTGAGACTCAGGCTCGTGCCCGCGTCGACCGAATGCTTTGTTTTCTTTTGTCTGTTTACCTAAACGCAGATTCCCGGTCAGAATATTATCACTTTTTTACGAGAAAAATGGCATAAAAATTGATTTTAAACAGCGGTTGACATGCTTCGAAGTACGGTAATGGAATATTTAGAAATCTTTTGTCACGAATTGCGCCATGCTCGTGACCCTTATTTACACTTCGGATAGTGTCTTGAACGCACGAACAAAACGCCGTTATTTGGATATAACGATGGATTATTTTAGACCAAACCAACATTTGTTATTGAAGTAGCAGTCCTGGGAGTGCATTCTGACGAAGACAACAAAGGTAATCAAACTTTTGTAATAGTAAATCGGAGTTTGGTCAGGGCTAAACTTGGTCGGTGTCTAAATGGCTAGCCGTGATGGCTGGGCTATCTACTGAGAATATTGCAAAATGTGCTTTCACCGAAAAGCTATTTTAAAATCGGACATATCGAGTGCATAGAGGAGTTCTGTATCTATAATTCTTAAAATAATTGTTATGTTTTTTGTGAACGTTTATCGTGAGTAATTTAGTAAATTCACCGGATGTTTGCGGGGGTATGCTAGTTCTGAACGTCACATGCTAATGTAAAAAGCTGGTTTTTGATGTAAATATGAACTTGATTGAACAAAACATGCATGCATTGTATAACATAATGTCCTAGGGTTGTCATCTGATGAAGATCATCAAAGGTTAGTGCTGCATTTAGCTGTGGTTTGGGTTTATGTGACATTATATGCTAGCTTGAAAAATGGGTGTCTGATTATTTCTGGCTGGGTACTCTGCTGACATAATCTAATGTTTTGCTTTCGCTGTAAAGCCTTTTTGAAATCGGACAGTGTGGTTAGATTAACGAGAGTCTTGTCTTTAAAATGGTGTAAAATAGTCATATGTTTGAAAAATGGAAGTTTTCGGATTTTAGAGGAGTTTGTATTTCGCGCCACGCCCATCATTGGATATTGGAGCAGGTGTTCCGCTAGCGGAACGTCTAGATGTAAGAGGTTAAAGCTTATTGCCACTATCAGATATGTCTATGTCCTGGGAAATGTTCTTGTTACTTACAACCTCATGCTAATCGCATTAGCACACATTAGCTCAACCGTCCTGCGGGTGAGACACCAATCTGTAGAGATCCTTATAAAAATAAGTACATTTTGCTCACTGGGATTCTTCAAAATCTTGTGTCCTTGAACGTGTGCAAAGCCTGGGCATCCAAGGCTGCCTCTGTAGAGCCCGGGTCGGTGGTGATCATGGGTCAGTGCGGATTCACGGGTCAGTGCGGATGTATATTCTAGTTTATTTGATTTGATTCACATTGCGGTTGCCACATGATGCTGGATGGTACTTCCTGAATGAGAAGAATCAGAGGGGGTTGGTTAGGTTAGCAATGCAGCTGAACACATTGTCTGAAAAGTGATGTACTGTATACCGAGTGCTGTACAGGACTTACAACACATTCAGATAGTACTGAAGCTTTGTGATGTGAAGATATGGCTGTTACTGCAGTGGTGTGGAGACTGCATTGTTGGGTCTGGTGGACTGACAGAGTTGGCGGCAGAAGATGGAGTAGCCTGGAGGTTAAAACATAATGAATAAAAAATAATAAAATATAAACTGTTAAAGTGTAAGATAAATGTCATGAACCTTTTGACAGCTTGTTATGATAAAAAGGATTTACAACAGGTAAAACTGGACAGGTGGATTAGACTGAAGATGTGTATGGTTGAAAACAATGCAATGTGTAAAGCACTTGTGTTACTTGTTGGAAGTGGAAGCTGGCACACAGATCACCCCAATCATAACACCCACAGAACATTTTGCTCTACGTAAATGCTTAACAAGTTCCTCTAGATGTGCAGAAATGCATTCAGTGTAACTGAGGTACAGTATCACATTGTATCATTGACGTCAGTGGAGAAGAATCTGCAACTACAGTACCTGCTCTGTGGCCCCACCTGGCTCCTCCTGGAAGTGGAGGTGGAACAACATGGGGTACAATGAAGATGAATTTTGGGTACCAATATTTGTAATTCGATATCAATATAACGGTAGCTGTTATTCTAGTAATTTTTTTAATAGTTTATATTGTAGTAAATTCATATTCTAGTTTATGTTCTAGTAAGTTTTTTATAGTTTAGATTGTAGTAAGTTCATATTCTAGTTTATGTTCTAGTAAGTTTTTTTATAGTTTAGATTGTAGTAAGATCATATTCTAGTTTATGTTCTAGCAAGTTTTTTTATAGTTTAGATTGTAGTAAGTTCATATTCTATTTTATGTTCTCGTAAGGTCATATTATAGTTTGTTGTAGTAAGTTTTTTTTATAGTTTATATTGTAGTAAAATCATATTCTAGTTTATGTTCTAGTAAGTTAATATTCTAGTTTATGTTCTAGTAAGTTTTTTATAGTTTAGATTGTAGTAAGTTAATATTCTAGTATATATTTGTCACAGTATCCACCGAGGATGGCGCCCCTCCTCGGTCGGGCGGCGCTCGGCGGTCGTCGTCGCCGGTCTACTAGCTGCCACCGATCTATGTTTCTGTGTTCTTTGTTTTTTGTCTGATCTAGACCGCACCTGTCTCTTGTCTGTCATTAGTGGGGAGGTATTTAGTTTGTTTCTTTGGGTTCGTCTCTGTGCGGGATTGTTTGTTCGTCAGCGGGCAGGTATGTGAACGGTCTGTGCTTTTGCACAATTCTCCCCCAGCGGATTCCTGCTAGAGGAATGTTGTATTTGCCGGGCTGCGCCCCGTGCGTATTTTTGTTTTCTCGGGGTTTACTGTGTTCTCTGGGCGCACCCTATGCCCTTTTGTTACGCCGAGTGGTTTTTCGGTGCAATAAATATACCGTTCTACGACACTACTGGACTACGTCTCCTGCTTTTGACTCTGCCCTTTCCTCCTGCCTTAAGAAACCGTGACAATATTGTAGTAAGTTCACATTCTAGTTTATGTTCTCGTAAGGTCATATTCTAGTTTATGTTCTAGCAAGTTTTTTTATAGTTATATTGTAGGAAGTATATATTCTAGATTATGTAATCAAGCAATAAAAATAATGTCTGAAATGTCTATGTCAAAATTTCTGATTTCCTTACCTTTGACTAAGTTTTTTAAAAAATTGTGTAGTCTTAGTGTAAATTTATCACAATACGCCTGGTGACTTTTTTTTTTCCAGGTTCCACCAGCTAGAGGTGGAAGGTGTTGATGGAAGTCCATCCATGTGCGTAATGTGTCCATTTTCATTGGAATTAGGTTCATAACTATCATCACTGGATTTCTGATTACCTCTGAGAATAACACTGCAACTAAAGCAGTTGCATCAAATTCATTACGCAGATGAAAAAGTAGTCCATCTTGATTTCCAGTGATTAAGTATATAAGAGCCTGACGGAAGTCTAGTGACTTTGATACCAGATTATCTAATTGAGCATATGAGAGAAATTCTGTCTTGCCCATTTTATTCTTGCAAAAAGACACTTTTAGACTTCCTGTTTTAATAGCAGACGCAATATTGGGATCCATAATTCTGTACAAAGGTTTAATATAGAGGTTTTCCATATTAACTGAAGAAATATAAATCCCAGAAATTATGTAAATGTTGTCCATTTCATTTTTTGATCTATTGTAATGCAACAAGTAATAAATTACACTAAGATAATCGTAAAAACTTTTGATGTAAATTACAATAGATGCTTTGGATGGTACATCCATTGAATCATTTACTAACATAATTTTTTTATAAAAAATACAATCTCCAAAATTAAAATGTTGCTTTACTCGATAAATCATTTTACTGATAACCTTTAAGCATTTCAATTTTCTGGGAACATTTTTTAAATTATTTTGAGTTGAAATTTTAATCTTCAAATTTGTTTTTTTTGTAACTTTTATGCCAATAAATGCGTTTTCATTTTCTTTGTACTGAAACACAAAAAATAAATGGAACAGAATTAGATTAACCTTGTTACATTAAACTAACTTGAAGATAAAGGGAGTGGCATGTTTTTCAAGCTTTCCATACAGTCATATGTTGACAAACACTATATGTGATCTTTTGATAAACAGATAAACAAACTCTTTTGATAAACAGACTATTGTAATTACAACATACTCTACATGTAGGTTAACATAGCTTTACCAGTTTAATTAACTGTCATCTAAATGCTCAGAATACGTTTTAAAAGAATCTTACCCCCATGTTGTTCCACTTCAGGTATTGGAAATGGACTGGTGTTGGTTAGGTGTTGGTTATTCATCAGCTTTATTGGGTGGTCAAATTGGGTGTGTCATGTGTGGGTGTTTCTAAGTCTACAGTACACGGATGCATATTCCTTCTTGTCCGCTCGCCTTTCTGTTCAGTTCCCTATGAAACTTTATAGATTAAACTTTATTTCATGTGCATTTGTAAAATCGCAACACACTTCACAATGAAAGATGGCAAACATTAGGCATTAAAATAAGTTAAACAACAACTTCAATCTCCAGGATCTCTCCCCTCTCTTCAAACAGGAATAACAACATAGTTAAGTGATGACGCCAAAGAAGTGAGTGTTTGGAGGATATACAGTTGAAGTCAGAAGTTTACGATGTGACCCAGTCGTTCTTTTTAAATGTTCCATTGCCATACTGGCTGGAAACGTTCTTATCCCTTGCTTGCTAGCTAGCCAACTGTGGCTAACTTACAGTCATGTCAAAAAGTGCAGCCAGAATAACAGCAAAGTATTTGCATTTGTTTAAGATGTTTTCTATTTACATTTATTTGGATACATCTATAACAATGAGCTAATGATGCACGATTTTAACTGGCATAGAAAATGTGCTCTCTCGACAGGACACTGTTGTTCAGAAGAGCTAGCCAACAACACAACTAACACAATCACTTCAAACTGAAGCTGGAAAGACAGCAAACTAGGTGCACTTCATAAATATTTTACGTTTTCGATTGATAATTATTTGTGTATATATCCATAAAAATGATGCTGATTCATGATTTCGACTGGTTGAGAAAAGCTGCCTGCATGTCTATCTCATCCCGACAGCTGGAGATCGAATTTGAATGTTGAAATAATGTTGCAAATGTCAGAGACAGACAGCAACGTTTGTACAAATTCTCCAGTGTTGAAAACTAACTGTGAGACGGCCCACAGTCCGGAGCCGAGAGGGAGACGGCCCACAGTCCGGAGCCGAGAGGGAGACGGCCCACAGTCCGGAGCCGGCGCAGCCAGAGTCGTCCTTCAGCCCGATGTCTCCAGCGATGCGCCATAGCCCAGAGACTTCGGGAGGGGTAAAATTTAATAAGTATTTAGCGGGGGTGGACAGGTTAGGTTGGAGTAAGGCCGGAGCCTGACCCACCTCCGTAGTAGGAGGTTGGGGAGGGGGGGGGGGGTGTAGCACAAGAACCGTCGGTGACGGTGGCCACCCTCCCTCCCCTCCCTTTAGTTAAGATTTTTTTTGTGTGTGTTTATTTTTGTGTAAGGTGCATCCAGGGTCTGCACCTTCAGGGGGGAGGGGGGGGGGGGGGGGGGGAGAGAGGAGAGTACTGTCACGTCCAGTATAAGGGGTTATTTGTTATTGTAGTTTGGTCAGGACGTGGCAGGGGTGTGTTTGTTTAGAGTGTTTCGGGGTTTGTTGGGCTATGTTCTATGTTAGTATATTTCTATGTTTATCTAGTATGTCTAGTTCTATGTTTAGTTAATGGGGTTGACCTTCAATTGGAAGCAGCTGCTCCTAGTTGCTTCTAATTGAAGGTCCTATTTAAGAGGGGTGTTTTTCTATGGGATTTTTTGTGGGTAGTTGTTCCTTGTTTTAGTGTTTGTTGCACCTGACAGGACTGTTTCGTTTTGTTCTTTTTTTGTATATGTATTTAGTTGTTTTTCCTTCTTCAAAATAAAAAGATGAGTATACATATTCCCGCTGCGTTTTGGTCTAATCCATACGACAACCGTGACATTACCGATGGGTGGGGCACATTGATCATCAGTTATCATATAAAAAAACTGCAAAACATTAGCCTCCAACCTATGAAAAAAGCCTGTGATGGCCGGGCTATCTACTCAGAATATTGCAAAATGTGCTTTCACCGAAAAGCTATTTTAAAATCGGACACCGCGATTGCATAAAGGAGTTCTGTATCTATAATTCTTAAAATAATTGTTATATTTTTTATGAACGTTTATCGTGAGTAATTTAGTAAATTCACCGGAAGTGTTCGGTGGGAATGCTAGTTCTGAACGTCACATGCTAATGTAAAAGCTGGTTTTTGATATAAATATGAACTTAATTGAACAAAAAATGCATGTATTGTATACCATAATGTCCTAGGAGTGTCATCTGATGAAGATCATCAAAGATTAGTGCTGCATTTAGCTGTGGTTTTGTTTTTTGTGACATTATATGCTAGCTTGAAAAATGGGTGTCTGATTATTTCTGGCTGGGTACTCTCCTGACATAATCTAATGTTTTGCTTTCGTTGTAAAGCCTTTTTGAAATCGGACAGTGTGGTTAGATAAAGGAGAGTCTTGTCTTTAAAATGGTGTAAAATAGTCATATGTTTGAAAAATGGAAGTTTCTGGATTTTCGAGGAGTTTGTATTTCGCGCCACGCCCTATCATTGGATATTGGAGCGGTGTTCCGCTAGCGGAACGTCTAGATGTAAGAGGTTAATGCAACCGCTGTGTCAGATTTCAAAAAAGCTTTACGGCAAAAGCACACTTTTCAATAATCTGAATACAGCGCACAGTCACCAAAACAAGCCATACAGATACCCGCCATGTTGTGGAGTCAACAAAACTCAGAAATAGCATGATAAATATTCACTTACCTTTGATCTTCATCAGAATGCACTCCCAGGAATCCCAGTTCCACAATAAATGTTTGTTTTGTTACAATAAAGTCAATATTTATGTCCAAATACCTCCTTTTTGTTTGCGCGTTCAGTTCACTATTCCAAATGCAGTAGCCGCATGCACTGGGTCCAGAGGAAAAGTCAAAAAAGTTGCTTTACAGTTTGTAGAAACATGTCAAATGATGTATAGAATCAATCTTTAGGATGTTTTTTTATCATAAATCTTCAATAATATTCCAACCGGACAATTCCTTTGTCTTCAGAAATGTAAAGGAACTCAGCTCGCTCTCTCGGCCGCACGCGTGTGACTGAGCTCATGGCTTTTTTCCAGACACATGATTCCAATAACTCTTTTTCTCTCCCCATTCACAGTAGAAGCCTGCAACAACGTTCTAAAGACTGTTGACATCTAGTGGAAGCCTTAGGAAGTGCAACATGACCCCACAGACACTGTATATTGGATTGGCAATCACTTGAAAAACTACAAACCTCAGATTTCCCACTTCCTGGTTGGATTTTTCTCAGGTTTTTGCCTGCCATATGAGTTCTGTTATACTCACTGACATCGTTCAAACAGTTTTAGAAACTTCAGAGTGTTTTCTATCCAAATCTACTAATAATATGCATATCCTAGCTTCTGGGCTTGAGTAGCAGGCAGTTTACTCTGGGCACAGTTTACTTCCGGACCTGAAAATACTACCCCCTACCCCAAAGACGTTAAAGTTTTGTATACTCACTGTACATTACATTTTTTATTGCTCTGGTATGGTGTATGTGAGGTATCACCTGTATTCATTTCAGTAACTCTATGCCAGTGGAAGGTTAAATAAATAGTCCATTCTCAAATCAAATTCATTTGGCTTCAAAATTGCTTGATTTAAAGGCATAGTATGTGACTTGGTAAGCTGACGGTTGGTATTGGGGAAATATTATGTCACCTGTAGGTACAGAATAATAATTTGTGTGTGTACGTGCATGTGTTATGGCTTCTTCTTTGCATCTTCACATTTGAATTATAGAGTAGGCATTAATGCAGATATCATGAACTGTAGCATATGCCCCCCCCCCCCCCCTCCCATCCAGCACACACACACACACAGGATGTGTAGCCATGAATCGCTGATGAAATATTTAAACTGGGGTAATCATTTGTTCTTTCTTCTATCCTCCCTTTCTCTCCCAGTTCTGTCTCTCTTTCTCTCTCTTTCTCTTTCTATGTGAAGGTCTGTCGTTGTACTCTAGGGGAAACAGGGCGTGACATGCTGAGGTGATTCCACGGAAGACACTGGATGAAGAAAACGACAATTATATCACAGGAAAACACATGCACACACGCCTGCAGACACACTGCAACACCCCCCCCCCCCCCCCCCCCCCCCACAAACACACACACACTCTCTCTCTCACACACACACATACATTTGATTCTCATGAATAACCATTAAGCCATTTGCTAAGATTTCCCCCATTTTGACATGTGGACCTGTTCTCACTCTTACCCTGACGGATCGCTCCAGACACTTTTTCGGTCTTGTCTGAGGTATTTTATATTGAATGTCAGAATGGCCATATTCTGAATACACTCTAGCACTAAATCAATGATCATTTACTACGCTTTTCCATTGAAGGCCATATTGAGGTTAAATCAATGACTGGAGTTTTCAATTGATAAAAAACAAATGACTATCTCATGTTGAAAGTGCAAGTCAGTATAGTGTATTTACTGGTCAATGTATTCCCTATACTGTACTTTGACTTGTCTAGTCATTCCTTGTATTCATATTTTTTTGGTGTATTGTACCTCCTTGACTAATCAATCACATCATTCCATGTATTAGAAAAACAGTTTTGTGTTTGGTTAAATAAGTTATTCTGTATGTTTGTCTCTTTTTTAATGTAGAATATTACATCAAATCAAATCCAAACAAATCACTATCTCTGTCAGATCCATTAGCCTTTATCTTCTGTGGCCAGATGACGTGGCGAGGTCCACATCCTGCTGAACATCCAATCACATCTTATCGGTCCCTGCGGTCTGGTGTGCTGAGAGTCATCTGTGTGGTGGTCTTGGGAGGCCATTACTGTGAGTAAAAGATGTCGAAAATACATATTTTTGGTTGAAAAGATGTTTGAAATCGCTTAAGGATCCACCCTTTTTTTCAATTTTCACCTAAAATGACATACCAAAATTAAACTGCATATTCTTGATACCATTTGAAAGGAAACACTGAAGTTTGTGGAAATGTGAAATTAACGTAGGAGAATATAACACATTAGATCTGGTAAAAGATAAAGAAAAAAACTACATTTTTTTGTATTATCATCTTTGAAATGCAAGAGAAAGGCCACAATGTATTATTCTTGCCCAGGCGCAATTTGTGATTTTTGCCACTAGACGGCAGCAGTGTATGTGCAAAGTTTTAGACTGATCCAATGAACCATTGTATTCCTGATCAACATTTTGTATCAAGACTGCCCAAATGTGCCGAATTGGATTATTAATAACTTTTCAAGTTCATAACTGTGCACTCTCCTCAAACAATAGCATGGTATTCTTTCACTGTAATAGCTACTGCAATTTGGACAGTGCAGTTAGAGTAACAAGAATTAACCTGTTTTGGCTAGGGGGCAGTATTTTCACAGCCGGATAAAAAAAACGTACCCGATTTAATCTGATTATTACTCCTGCCCAGAAACTAGAATATGCATATAATTATTAGCTTTGGATAGAAAACACTCCAAAGTTTCTAAAACTGTTTGAATGGTGTCTGTGAGTATAACAGAACTCATTTGGCAGGCCAAAACCTGAGAAGATTCCATGCAGGAAGTGGCCTGTCTGACAATTTCTTGCCCTTCTTGATTATCTCTATCCATTACAGACGATCTCTGCTGATACGTGACACTTCCTAAGGCTCCCATGGGCTGTCAGAAGGCGGCAAAAAGCTGAATCGTGGCTTTGCAGGCTCTGGTTGAAAAAAAGTAGCGCGTTTGGGTAGTGGCTGGTTACAGTACTGTGAGACTCAGGCTCGTGCCCGCGTCGACCGAATGCTTTGTTTTCTTTTGTCTGTTTACCTAAACGCAGATTCCCGGTCAGAATATTATCACTTTTTTACGAGAAAAATGGCATAAAAATTGATTTTAAACAGCGGTTGACATGCTTCGAAGTACGGTAATGGAATATTTAGAAATCTTTTGTCACGAATTGCGCCATGCTCGTGACCCTTATTTACACTTCGGATAGTGTCTTGAACGCACGAACAAAACGCCGTTATTTGGATATAACGATGGATTATTTTAGACCAAACCAACATTTGTTATTGAAGTAGCAGTCCTGGGAGTGCATTCTGACGAAGACAACAAAGGTAATCAAACTTTTGTAATAGTAAATCGGAGTTTGGTCAGGGCTAAACTTGGTCGGTGTCTAAATGGCTAGCCGTGATGGCTGGGCTATCTACTGAGAATATTGCAAAATGTGCTTTCACCGAAAAGCTATTTTAAAATCGGACATATCGAGTGCATAGAGGAGTTCTGTATCTATAATTCTTAAAATAATTGTTATGTTTTTTGTGAACGTTTATCGTGAGTAATTTAGTAAATTCACCGGATGTTTGCGGGGGTATGCTAGTTCTGAACGTCACATGCTAATGTAAAAAGCTGGTTTTTGATGTAAATATGAACTTGATTGAACAAAACATGCATGCATTGTATAACATAATGTCCTAGGGTTGTCATCTGATGAAGATCATCAAAGGTTAGTGCTGCATTTAGCTGTGGTTTGGGTTTATGTGACATTATATGCTAGCTTGAAAAATGGGTGTCTGATTATTTCTGGCTGGGTACTCTGCTGACATAATCTAATGTTTTGCTTTCGCTGTAAAGCCTTTTTGAAATCGGACAGTGTGGTTAGATTAACGAGAGTCTTGTCTTTAAAATGGTGTAAAATAGTCATATGTTTGAAAAATGGAAGTTTTCGGATTTTAGAGGAGTTTGTATTTCGCGCCACGCCCATCATTGGATATTGGAGCAGGTGTTCCGCTAGCGGAACGTCTAGATGTAAGAGGTTAAAGCTTATTGCCACTATCAGATATGTCTATGTCCTGGGAAATGTTCTTGTTACTTACAACCTCATGCTAATCGCATTAGCACACATTAGCTCAACCGTCCCGCGGGTGAGACACCAATCTGTAGAGATCCTTATAAAAATAAGTACATTTTGCTCACTGGGATTCTTCAAAATCTTGTGTCCTTGAACGTGTGCAAAGCCTGGGCATCCAAGGCTGCCTCTGTAGAGCCCGGGTCGGTGGTGATCATGGGTCAGTGCGGATTCACGGGTCAGTGCGGATGTATATTCTAGTTTATTTGATTTGATTCACATTGCGGTTGCCACATGATGCTGGATGGTACTTCCTGAATGAGAAGAATCAGAGGGGGTTGGTTAGGTTAGCAATGCAGCTGAACACATTGTCTGAAAAGTGATGTACTGTATACCGAGTGCTGTACAGGACTTACAACACATTCAGATAGTACTGAAGCTTTGTGATGTGAAGATATGGCTGTTACTGCAGTGGTGTGGAGACTGCATTGTTGGGTCTGGTGGACTGACAGAGTTGGCGGCAGAAGATGGAGTAGCCTGGAGGTTAAAACATAATGAATAAAAAATAATAAAATATAAACTGTTAAAGTGTAAGATAAATGTCATGAACCTTTTGACAGCTTGTTATGATAAAAAGGATTTACAACAGGTAAAACTGGACAGGTGGATTAGACTGAAGATGTGTATGGTTGAAAACAATGCAATGTGTAAAGCACTTGTGTTACTTGTTGGAAGTGGAAGCTGGCACACAGATCACCCCAATCATAACACCCACAGAACATTTTGCTCTACGTAAATGCTTAACAAGTTCCTCTAGATGTGCAGAAATGCATTCAGTGTAACTGAGGTACAGTATCACATTGTATCATTGACGTCAGTGGAGAAGAATCTGCAACTACAGTACCTGCTCTGTGGCCCCACCTGGCTCCTCCTGGAAGTGGAGGTGGAACAACATGGGGTACAATGAAGATGAATTTTGGGTACCAATATTTGTAATTCGATATCAATATAACGGTAGCTGTTATTCTAGTAATTTTTTTTATAGTTTATATTGTAGTAAATTCATATTCTAGTTTATGTTCTAGTAAGTTTTTTATAGTTTAGATTGTAGTAAGTTCATATTCTAGTTTATGTTCTAGTAAGTTTTTTTATAGTTTAGATTGTAGTAAGATCATATTCTAGTTTATGTTCTAGCAAGTTTTTTTATAGTTTAGATTGTAGTAAGTTCATATTCTATTTTATGTTCTCGTAAGGTCATATTATAGTTTGTTGTAGTAAGTTTTTTTTATAGTTTATATTGTAGTAAAATCATATTCTAGTTTATGTTCTAGTAAGTTAATATTCTAGTTTATGTTCTAGTAAGTTTTTTATAGTTTAGATTGTAGTAAGTTAATATTCTAGTATATATTTGTCACAGTATCCACCGAGGATGGCGCCCCTCCTCGGTCGGGCGGCGCTCGGCGGTCGTCGTCGCCGGTCTACTAGCTGCCACCGATCTATGTTTCTGTGTTCTTTGTTTTTTGTCTGATCTAGACCGCACCTGTCTCTTGTCTGTCATTAGTGGGGAGGTATTTAGTTTGTTTCTTTGGGTTCGTCTCTGTGCGGGATTGTTTGTTCGTCAGCGGGCAGGTATGTGAACGGTCTGTGCTTTTGCACAATTCTCCCCCAGCGGATTCCTGCTAGAGGAATGTTGTATTTGCCGGGCTGCGCCCCGTGCGTATTTTTGTTTTCTCGGGGTTTACTGTGTTCTCTGGGCGCACCCTATGCCCTTTTGTTACGCCGAGTGGTTTTTCGGTGCAATAAATATACCGTTCTACGACACTACTGGACTACGTCTCCTGCTTTTGACTCTGCCCTTTCCTCCTGCCTTAAGAAACCGTGACAATATTGTAGTAAGTTCACATTCTAGTTTATGTTCTCGTAAGGTCATATTCTAGTTTATGTTCTAGCAAGTTTTTTTATAGTTATATTGTAGGAAGTATATATTCTAGATTATGTAATCAAGCAATAAAAATAATGTCTGAAATGTCTATGTCAAAATTTCTGATTTCCTTACCTTTGACTAAGTTTTTTAAAAAATTGTGTAGTCTTAGTGTAAATTTATCACAATACGCCTGGTGACTTTTTTTTTTCCAGGTTCCACCAGCTAGAGGTGGAAGGTGTTGATGGAAGTCCATCCATGTGCGTAATGTGTCCATTTTCATTGGAATTAGGTTCATAACTATCATCACTGGATTTCTGATTACCTCTGAGAATAACACTGCAACTAAAGCAGTTGCATCAAATTCATTACGCAGATGAAAAAGTAGTCCATCTTGATTTCCAGTGATTAAGTATATAAGAGCCTGACGGAAGTCTAGTGACTTTGATACCAGATTATCTAATTGAGCATATGAGAGAAATTCTGTCTTGCCCATTTTATTCTTGCAAAAAGACACTTTTAGACTTCCTGTTTTAATAGCAGACGCAATATTGGGATCCATAATTCTGTACAAAGGTTTAATATAGAGGTTTTCCATATTAACTGAAGAAATATAAATCCCAGAAATTATGTAAATGTTGTCCATTTCATTTTTTGATCTATTGTAATGCAACAAGTAATAAATTACACTAAGATAATCGTAAAAACTTTTGATGTAAATTACAATAGATGCTTTGGATGGTACATCCATTGAATCATTTACTAACATAATTTTTTTATAAAAAATACAATCTCCAAAATTAAAATGTTGCTTTACTCGATAAATCATTTTACTGATAACCTTTAAGCATTTCAATTTTCTGGGAACATTTTTTAAATTATTTTGAGTTGAAATTTTAATCTTCAAATTTGTTTTTTTTGTAACTTTTATGCCAATAAATGCGTTTTCATTTTCTTTGTACTGAAACACAAAAAATAAATGGAACAGAATTAGATTAACCTTGTTACATTAAACTAACTTGAAGATAAAGGGAGTGGCATGTTTTTCAAGCTTTCCATACAGTCATATGTTGACAAACACTATATGTGATCTTTTGATAAACAGATAAACAAACTCTTTTGATAAACAGACTATTGTAATTACAACATACTCTACATGTAGGTTAACATAGCTTTACCAGTTTAATTAACTGTCATCTAAATGCTCAGAATACGTTTTAAAAGAATCTTACCCCCATGTTGTTCCACTTCAGGTATTGGAAATGGACTGGTGTTGGTTAGGTGTTGGTTATTCATCAGCTTTATTGGGTGGTCAAATTGGGTGTGTCATGTGTGGGTGTTTCTAAGTCTACAGTACACGGATGCATATTCCTTCTTGTCCGCTCGCCTTTCTGTTCAGTTCCCTATGAAACTTTATAGATTAAACTTTATTTCATGTGCATTTGTAAAATCGCAACACACTTCACAATGAAAGATGGCAAACATTAGGCATTAAAATAAGTTAAACAACAACTTCAATCTCCAGGATCTCTCCCCTCTCTTCAAACAGGAATAACAACATAGTTAAGTGATGACGCCAAAGAAGTGAGTGTTTGGAGGATATACAGTTGAAGTCAGAAGTTTACGATGTGACCCAGTCGTTCTTTTTAAATGTTCCATTGCCATACTGGCTGGAAACGTTCTTATCCCTTGCTTGCTAGCTAGCCAACTGTGGCTAACTTACAGTCATGTCAAAAAGTGCAGCCAGAATAACAGCAAAGTATTTGCATTTGTTTAAGATGTTTTCTATTTACATTTATTTGGATACATCTATAACAATGAGCTAATGATGCACGATTTTAACTGGCATAGAAAATGTGCTCTCTCGACAGGACACTGTTGTTCAGAAGAGCTAGCCAACAACACAACTAACACAATCACTTCAAACTGAAGCTGGAAAGACAGCAAACTAGGTGCACTTCATAAATATTTTACGTTTTCGATTGATAATTATTTGTGTATATATCCATAAAAATGATGCTGATTCATGATTTCGACTGGTTGAGAAAAGCTGCCTGCATGTCTATCTCATCCCGACAGCTGGAGATCGAATTTGAATGTTGAAATAATGTTGCAAATGTCAGAGACAGACAGCAACGTTTGTACAAATTCTCCAGTGTTGAAAACTAACTGTGAGACGGCCCACAGTCCGGAGCCGAGAGGGAGACGGCCCACAGTCCGGAGCCGAGAGGGAGACGGCCCACAGTCCGGAGCCGGCGCAGCCAGAGTCGTCCTTCAGCCCGATGTCTCCAGCGATGCGCCATAGCCCAGAGACTTCGGGAGGGGTAAAATTTAATAAGTATTTAGCGGGGGTGGACAGGTTAGGTTGGAGTAAGGCCGGAGCCTGACCCACCTCCGTAGTAGGAGGTTGGGGAGGGGGGGGGGGGTGTAGCACAAGAACCGTCGGTGACGGTGGCCACCCTCCCTCCCCTCCCTTTAGTTAAGATTTTTTTTGTGTGTGTTTATTTTTGTGTAAGGTGCATCCAGGGTCTGCACCTTCAGGGGGGGGGGGGGGGGGGGGGGAGGAGAGTACTGTCACGTCCAGTATAAGGGGTTATTTGTTATTGTAGTTTGGTCAGGACGTGGCAGGGGTGTGTTTGTTTAGTGTTTCGGGGTTTGTTGGGCTATGTTCTATGTTAGTATATTTCTATGTTTATCTAGTATGTCTAGTTCTATGTTTAGTTAATGGGGTTGACCTTCAATTGGAAGCAGCTGCTCCTAGTTGCTTCTAATTGAAGGTCCTATTTAAGAGGGGTGTTTTTCTATGGGATTTTTTGTGGGTAGTTGTTCCTTGTTTTAGTGTTTGTTGCACCTGACAGGACTGTTTCGTTTTGTTCTTTTTTTGTATATGTATTTAGTTGTTTTTCCTTCTTCAAAATAAAAAGATGAGTATACATATTCCCGCTGCGTTTTGGTCTAATCCATACGACAACCGTGACATTACCGATGGGTGGGGCACATTGATCATCAGTTATCATATAAAAAAACTGCAAAACATTAGCCTCCAACCTATGAAAAAAGCCTGTGATGGCCGGGCTATCTACTCAGAATATTGCAAAATGTGCTTTCACCGAAAAGCTATTTTAAAATCGGACACCGCGATTGCATAAAGGAGTTCTGTATCTATAATTCTTAAAATAATTGTTATATTTTTTATGAACGTTTATCGTGAGTAATTTAGTAAATTCACCGGAAGTGTTCGGTGGGAATGCTAGTTCTGAACGTCACATGCTAATGTAAAAGCTGGTTTTTGATATAAATATGAACTTAATTGAACAAAAAATGCATGTATTGTATACCATAATGTCCTAGGAGTGTCATCTGATGAAGATCATCAAAGATTAGTGCTGCATTTAGCTGTGGTTTTGTTTTTTGTGACATTATATGCTAGCTTGAAAAATGGGTGTCTGATTATTTCTGGCTGGGTACTCTCCTGACATAATCTAATGTTTTGCTTTCGTTGTAAAGCCTTTTTGAAATCGGACAGTGTGGTTAGATAAAGGAGAGTCTTGTCTTTAAAATGGTGTAAAATAGTCATATGTTTGAAAAATGGAAGTTTCTGGATTTTCGAGGAGTTTGTATTTCGCGCCACGCCCTATCATTGGATATTGGAGCGGTGTTCCGCTAGCGGAACGTCTAGATGTAAGAGGTTAATGCAACCGCTGTGTCAGATTTCAAAAAAGCTTTACGGCAAAAGCACACTTTTCAATAATCTGAATACAGCGCACAGTCACCAAAACAAGCCATACAGATACCCGCCATGTTGTGGAGTCAACAAAACTCAGAAATAGCATGATAAATATTCACTTACCTTTGATCTTCATCAGAATGCACTCCCAGGAATCCCAGTTCCACAATAAATGTTTGTTTTGTTACAATAAAGTCAATATTTATGTCCAAATACCTCCTTTTTGTTTGCGCGTTCAGTTCACTATTCCAAATGCAGTAGCCGCATGCACTGGGTCCAGAGGAAAAGTCAAAAAAGTTGCTTTACAGTTTGTAGAAACATGTCAAATGATGTATAGAATCAATCTTTAGGATGTTTTTTTATCATAAATCTTCAATAATATTCCAACCGGACAATTCCTTTGTCTTCAGAAATGTAAAGGAACTCAGCTCGCTCTCTCGGCCGCACGCGTGTGACTGAGCTCATGGCTTTTTTCCAGACACATGATTCCAATAACTCTTTTTCTCTCCCCATTCACAGTAGAAGCCTGCAACAACGTTCTAAAGACTGTTGACATCTAGTGGAAGCCTTAGGAAGTGCAACATGACCCCACAGACACTGTATATTGGATTGGCAATCACTTGAAAAACTACAAACCTCAGATTTCCCACTTCCTGGTTGGATTTTTCTCAGGTTTTTGCCTGCCATATGAGTTCTGTTATACTCACTGACATCGTTCAAACAGTTTTAGAAACTTCAGAGTGTTTTCTATCCAAATCTACTAATAATATGCATATCCTAGCTTCTGGGCTTGAGTAGCAGGCAGTTTACTCTGGGCACAGTTTACTTCCGGACCTGAAAATACTACCCCCTACCCCAAAGACGTTAAAGTTTTGTATACTCACTGTACATTACATTTTTTATTGCTCTGGTATGGTGTATGTGAGGTATCACCTGTATTCATTTCAGTAACTCTATGCCAGTGGAAGGTTAAATAAATAGTCCATTCTCAAATCAAATTCATTTGGCTTCAAAATTGCTTGATTTAAAGGCATAGTATGTGACTTGGTAAGCTGACGGTTGGTATTGGGGAAATATTATGTCACCTGTAGGTACAGAATAATAATTTGTGTGTGTACGTGCATGTGTTATGGCTTCTTCTTTGCATCTTCACATTTGAATTATAGAGTAGGCATTAATGCAGATATCATGAACTGTAGCATATGCCCCCCCCCCCCCTCCCATCCAGCACACACACACACACAGGATGTGTAGCCATGAATCGCTGATGAAATATTTAAACTGGGGTAATCATTTGTTCTTTCTTCTATCCTCCCTTTCTCTCCCAGTTCTGTCTCTCTTTCTCTCTCTTTCTCTTTCTATGTGAAGGTCTGTCGTTGTACTCTAGGGGAAACAGGGCGTGACATGCTGAGGTGATTCCACGGAAGACACTGGATGAAGAAAACGACAATTATATCACAGGAAAACACATGCACACACGCCTGCAGACACACTGCAACACCCCCCCCCCCCCCCCCCCCCCCCCCCACAAACACACACACACTCTCTCTCTCACACACACACATACATTTGATTCTCATGAATAACCATTAAGCCATTTGCTAAGATTTCCCCCATTTTGACATGTGGACCTGTTCTCACTCTTACCCTGACGGATCGCTCCAGACACTTTTTCGGTCTTGTCTGAGGTATTTTATATTGAATGTCAGAATGGCCATATTCTGAATACACTCTAGCACTAAATCAATGATCATTTACTACGCTTTTCCATTGAAGGCCATATTGAGGTTAAATCAATGACTGGAGTTTTCAATTGATAAAAAACAAATGACTATCTCATGTTGAAAGTGCAAGTCAGTATAGTGTATTTACTGGTCAATGTATTCCCTATACTGTACTTTGACTTGTCTAGTCATTCCTTGTATTCATATTTTTTTGGTGTATTGTACCTCCTTGACTAATCAATCACATCATTCCATGTATTAGAAAAACAGTTTTGTGTTTGGTTAAATAAGTTATTCTGTATGTTTGTCTCTTTTTTAATGTAGAATATTACATCAAATCAAATCCAAACAAATCACTATCTCTGTCAGATCCATTAGCCTTTATCTTCTGTGGCCAGATGACGTGGCGAGGTCCACATCCTGCTGAACATCCAATCACATCTTATCGGTCCCTGCGGTCTGGTGTGCTGAGAGTCATCTGTGTGGTGGTCTTGGGAGGCCATTACTGTGAGTAAAAGATGTCGAAAATACATATTTTTGGTTGAAAAGATGTTTGAAATCGCTTAAGGATCCACCCTTTTTTTCAATTTTCACCTAAAATGACATACCAAAATTAAACTGCATATTCTTGATACCATTTGAAAGGAAACACTGAAGTTTGTGGAAATGTGAAATTAACGTAGGAGAATATAACACATTAGATCTGGTAAAAGATAAAGAAAAAAACTACATTTTTTTGTATTATCATCTTTGAAATGCAAGAGAAAGGCCACAATGTATTATTCTTGCCCAGGCGCAATTTGTGATTTTTGCCACTAGACGGCAGCAGTGTATGTGCAAAGTTTTAGACTGATCCAATGAACCATTGTATTCCTGATCAACATTTTGTATCAAGACTGCCCAAATGTGCCGAATTGGATTATTAATAACTTTTCAAGTTCATAACTGTGCACTCTCCTCAAACAATAGCATGGTATTCTTTCACTGTAATAGCTACTGCAATTTGGACAGTGCAGTTAGAGTAACAAGAATTAACCTGTTTTGGCTAGGGGGCAGTATTTTCACAGCCGGATAAAAAAAACGTACCCGATTTAATCTGATTATTACTCCTGCCCAGAAACTAGAATATGCATATAATTATTAGCTTTGGATAGAAAACACTCCAAAGTTTCTAAAACTGTTTGAATGGTGTCTGTGAGTATAACAGAACTCATTTGGCAGGCCAAAACCTGAGAAGATTCCATGCAGGAAGTGGCCTGTCTGACAATTTCTTGCCCTTCTTGATTATCTCTATCCATTACAGACGATCTCTGCTGATACGTGACACTTCCTAAGGCTCCCATGGGCTGTCAGAAGGCGGCAAAAAGCTGAATCGTGGCTTTGCAGGCTCTGGTTGAAAAAAAGTAGCGCGTTTGGGTAGTGGCTGGTTACAGTACTGTGAGACTCAGGCTCGTGCCCGCGTCGACCGAATGCTTTGTTTTCTTTTGTCTGTTTACCTAAACGCAGATTCCCGGTCAGAATATTATCACTTTTTTACGAGAAAAATGGCATAAAAATTGATTTTAAACAGCGGTTGACATGCTTCGAAGTACGGTAATGGAATATTTAGAAATCTTTTGTCACGAATTGCGCCATGCTCGTGACCCTTATTTACACTTCGGATAGTGTCTTGAACGCACGAACAAAACGCCGTTATTTGGATATAACGATGGATTATTTTAGACCAAACCAACATTTGTTATTGAAGTAGCAGTCCTGGGAGTGCATTCTGACGAAGACAACAAAGGTAATCAAACTTTTGTAATAGTAAATCGGAGTTTGGTCAGGGCTAAACTTGGTCGGTGTCTAAATGGCTAGCCGTGATGGCTGGGCTATCTACTGAGAATATTGCAAAATGTGCTTTCACCGAAAAGCTATTTTAAAATCGGACATATCGAGTGCATAGAGGAGTTCTGTATCTATAATTCTTAAAATAATTGTTATGTTTTTTGTGAACGTTTATCGTGAGTAATTTAGTAAATTCACCGGATGTTTGCGGGGGTATGCTAGTTCTGAACGTCACATGCTAATGTAAAAAGCTGGTTTTTGATGTAAATATGAACTTGATTGAACAAAACATGCATGCATTGTATAACATAATGTCCTAGGGTTGTCATCTGATGAAGATCATCAAAGGTTAGTGCTGCATTTAGCTGTGGTTTGGGTTTATGTGACATTATATGCTAGCTTGAAAAATGGGTGTCTGATTATTTCTGGCTGGGTACTCTGCTGACATAATCTAATGTTTTGCTTTCGCTGTAAAGCCTTTTTGAAATCGGACAGTGTGGTTAGATTAACGAGAGTCTTGTCTTTAAAATGGTGTAAAATAGTCATATGTTTGAAAAATGGAAGTTTTCGGATTTTAGAGGAGTTTGTATTTCGCGCCACGCCCATCATTGGATATTGGAGCAGGTGTTCCGCTAGCGGAACGTCTAGATGTAAGAGGTTAAAGCTTATTGCCACTATCAGATATGTCTATGTCCTGGGAAATGTTCTTGTTACTTACAACCTCATGCTAATCGCATTAGCACACATTAGCTCAACCGTCCTGCGGGTGAGACACCAATCTGTAGAGATCCTTATAAAAATAAGTACATTTTGCTCACTGGGATTCTTCAAAATCTTGTGTCCTTGAACGTGTGCAAAGCCTGGGCATCCAAGGCTGCCTCTGTAGAGCCCGGGTCGGTGGTGATCATGGGTCAGTGCGGATTCACGGGTCAGTGCGGATGTATATTCTAGTTTATTTGATTTGATTCACATTGCGGTTGCCACATGATGCTGGATGGTACTTCCTGAATGAGAAGAATCAGAGGGGGTTGGTTAGGTTAGCAATGCAGCTGAACACATTGTCTGAAAAGTGATGTACTGTATACCGAGTGCTGTACAGGACTTACAACACATTCAGATAGTACTGAAGCTTTGTGATGTGAAGATATGGCTGTTACTGCAGTGGTGTGGAGACTGCATTGTTGGGTCTGGTGGACTGACAGAGTTGGCGGCAGAAGATGGAGTAGCCTGGAGGTTAAAACATAATGAATAAAAAATAATAAAATATAAACTGTTAAAGTGTAAGATAAATGTCATGAACCTTTTGACAGCTTGTTATGATAAAAAGGATTTACAACAGGTAAAACTGGACAGGTGGATTAGACTGAAGATGTGTATGGTTGAAAACAATGCAATGTGTAAAGCACTTGTGTTACTTGTTGGAAGTGGAAGCTGGCACACAGATCACCCCAATCATAACACCCACAGAACATTTTGCTCTACGTAAATGCTTAACAAGTTCCTCTAGATGTGCAGAAATGCATTCAGTGTAACTGAGGTACAGTATCACATTGTATCATTGACGTCAGTGGAGAAGAATCTGCAACTACAGTACCTGCTCTGTGGCCCCACCTGGCTCCTCCTGGAAGTGGAGGTGGAACAACATGGGGTACAATGAAGATGAATTTTGGGTACCAATATTTGTAATTCGATATCAATATAACGGTAGCTGTTATTCTAGTAATTTTTTTTATAGTTTATATTGTAGTAAATTCATATTCTAGTTTATGTTCTAGTAAGTTTTTTATAGTTTAGATTGTAGTAAGTTCATATTCTAGTTTATGTTCTAGTAAGTTTTTTTATAGTTTAGATTGTAGTAAGATCATATTCTAGTTTATGTTCTAGCAAGTTTTTTTATAGTTTAGATTGTAGTAAGTTCATATTCTATTTTATGTTCTCGTAAGGTCATATTATAGTTTGTTGTAGTAAGTTTTTTTTATAGTTTATATTGTAGTAAAATCATATTCTAGTTTATGTTCTAGTAAGTTAATATTCTAGTTTATGTTCTAGTAAGTTTTTTATAGTTTAGATTGTAGTAAGTTAATATTCTAGTATATATTTGTCACAGTATCCACCGAGGATGGCGCCCCTCCTCGGTCGGGCGGCGCTCGGCGGTCGTCGTCGCCGGTCTACTAGCTGCCACCGATCTATGTTTCTGTGTTCTTTGTTTTTTGTCTGATCTAGACCGCACCTGTCTCTTGTCTGTCATTAGTGGGGAGGTATTTAGTTTGTTTCTTTGGGTTCGTCTCTGTGCGGGATTGTTTGTTCGTCAGCGGGCAGGTATGTGAACGGTCTGTGCTTTTGCACAATTCTCCCCCAGCGGATTCCTGCTAGAGGAATGTTGTATTTGCCGGGCTGCGCCCCGTGCGTATTTTTGTTTTCTCGGGGTTTACTGTGTTCTCTGGGCGCACCCTATGCCCTTTTGTTACGCCGAGTGGTTTTTCGGTGCAATAAATATACCGTTCTACGACACTACTGGACTACGTCTCCTGCTTTTGACTCTGCCCTTTCCTCCTGCCTTAAGAAACCGTGACAATATTGTAGTAAGTTCACATTCTAGTTTATGTTCTCGTAAGGTCATATTCTAGTTTATGTTCTAGCAAGTTTTTTTATAGTTATATTGTAGGAAGTATATATTCTAGATTATGTAATCAAGCAATAAAAATAATGTCTGAAATGTCTATGTCAAAATTTCTGATTTCCTTACCTTTGACTAAGTTTTTTAAAAAATTGTGTAGTCTTAGTGTAAATTTATCACAATACGCCTGGTGACTTTTTTTTTTCCAGGTTCCACCAGCTAGAGGTGGAAGGTGTTGATGGAAGTCCATCCATGTGCGTAATGTGTCCATTTTCATTGGAATTAGGTTCATAACTATCATCACTGGATTTCTGATTACCTCTGAGAATAACACTGCAACTAAAGCAGTTGCATCAAATTCATTACGCAGATGAAAAAGTAGTCCATCTTGATTTCCAGTGATTAAGTATATAAGAGCCTGACGGAAGTCTAGTGACTTTGATACCAGATTATCTAATTGAGCATATGAGAGAAATTCTGTCTTGCCCATTTTATTCTTGCAAAAAGACACTTTTAGACTTCCTGTTTTAATAGCAGACGCAATATTGGGATCCATAATTCTGTACAAAGGTTTAATATAGAGGTTTTCCATATTAACTGAAGAAATATAAATCCCAGAAATTATGTAAATGTTGTCCATTTCATTTTTTGATCTATTGTAATGCAACAAGTAATAAATTACACTAAGATAATCGTAAAAACTTTTGATGTAAATTACAATAGATGCTTTGGATGGTACATCCATTGAATCATTTACTAACATAATTTTTTTATAAAAAATACAATCTCCAAAATTAAAATGTTGCTTTACTCGATAAATCATTTTACTGATAACCTTTAAGCATTTCAATTTTCTGGGAACATTTTTTAAATTATTTTGAGTTGAAATTTTAATCTTCAAATTTGTTTTTTTTGTAACTTTTATGCCAATAAATGCGTTTTCATTTTCTTTGTACTGAAACACAAAAAATAAATGGAACAGAATTAGATTAACCTTGTTACATTAAACTAACTTGAAGATAAAGGGAGTGGCATGTTTTTCAAGCTTTCCATACAGTCATATGTTGACAAACACTATATGTGATCTTTTGATAAACAGATAAACAAACTCTTTTGATAAACAGACTATTGTAATTACAACATACTCTACATGTAGGTTAACATAGCTTTACCAGTTTAATTAACTGTCATCTAAATGCTCAGAATACGTTTTAAAAGAATCTTACCCCCATGTTGTTCCACTTCAGGTATTGGAAATGGACTGGTGTTGGTTAGGTGTTGGTTATTCATCAGCTTTATTGGGTGGTCAAATTGGGTGTGTCATGTGTGGGTGTTTCTAAGTCTACAGTACACGGATGCATATTCCTTCTTGTCCGCTCGCCTTTCTGTTCAGTTCCCTATGAAACTTTATAGATTAAACTTTATTTCATGTGCATTTGTAAAATCGCAACACACTTCACAATGAAAGATGGCAAACATTAGGCATTAAAATAAGTTAAACAACAACTTCAATCTCCAGGATCTCTCCCCTCTCTTCAAACAGGAATAACAACATAGTTAAGTGATGACGCCAAAGAAGTGAGTGTTTGGAGGATATACAGTTGAAGTCAGAAGTTTACGATGTGACCCAGTCGTTCTTTTTAAATGTTCCATTGCCATACTGGCTGGAAACGTTCTTATCCCTTGCTTGCTAGCTAGCCAACTGTGGCTAACTTACAGTCATGTCAAAAAGTGCAGCCAGAATAACAGCAAAGTATTTGCATTTGTTTAAGATGTTTTCTATTTACATTTATTTGGATACATCTATAACAATGAGCTAATGATGCACGATTTTAACTGGCATAGAAAATGTGCTCTCTCGACAGGACACTGTTGTTCAGAAGAGCTAGCCAACAACACAACTAACACAATCACTTCAAACTGAAGCTGGAAAGACAGCAAACTAGGTGCACTTCATAAATATTTTACGTTTTCGATTGATAATTATTTGTGTATATATCCATAAAAATGATGCTGATTCATGATTTCGACTGGTTGAGAAAAGCTGCCTGCATGTCTATCTCATCCCGACAGCTGGAGATCGAATTTGAATGTTGAAATAATGTTGCAAATGTCAGAGACAGACAGCAACGTTTGTACAAATTCTCCAGTGTTGAAAACTAACTGTGAGACGGCCCACAGTCCGGAGCCGAGAGGGAGACGGCCCACAGTCCGGAGCCGAGAGGGAGACGGCCCACAGTCCGGAGCCGAGAGGGAGACGGCCCACAGTCCGGAGCCGAGAGGGAGACGGCCCACAGTCCGGAGCCGGCGCAGCCAGAGTCGTCCTTCAGCCCGATGTCTCCAGCGATGCGCCATAGCCCAGAGACTTCGGGAGGGGTAAAATTGAATAAGTATTTAGCGGGGGTGGACAGGTTAGGTTGGAGTAAGGCCGGAGCCTGACCCACCTCCGTAGTAGGAGGTTGGGGAGGGGGGGGGGGGGTGTAGCACAAGAACCGTCGGTGACGGTGGCCACCCTCCCTCCCCTCCCTTTAGTTAAGATTTTTTTTGTGTGTGTTTATTTTTGTGTAAGGTGCATCCAGGGTCTGCACCTTCAGGGGGGGAGGGGGGGGGGGGGGGGGGGGGGAGAGAGGAGAGTACTGTCACGTCCAGTATAAGGGGTTATTTGTTATTGTAGTTTGGTCAGGACGTGGCAGGGGTGTGTTTGTTTAGAGTGTTTCGGGGTTTGTTGGGCTATGTTCTATGTTAGTATATTTCTATGTTTATCTAGTATGTCTAGTTCTATGTTTAGTTAATGGGGTTGACCTTCAATTGGAAGCAGCTGCTCCTAGTTGCTTCTAATTGAAGGTCCTATTTAAGAGGGGTGTTTTTCTATGGGATTTTTTGTGGGTAGTTGTTCCTTGTTTTAGTGTTTGTTGCACCTGACAGGACTGTTTCGTTTTGTTCTTTTTTTGTATATGTATTTAGTTGTTTTTCCTTCTTCAAAATAAAAAGATGAGTATACATATTCCCGCTGCGTTTTGGTCTAATCCATACGACAACCGTGACATTACCGATGGGTGGGGCACATTGATCATCAGTTATCATATAAAAAAACTGCAAAACATTAGCCTCCAACCTATGAAAAAAGCCTGTGATGGCCGGGCTATCTACTCAGAATATTGCAAAATGTGCTTTCACCGAAAAGCTATTTTAAAATCGGACACCGCGATTGCATAAAGGAGTTCTGTATCTATAATTCTTAAAATAATTGTTATATTTTTTATGAACGTTTATCGTGAGTAATTTAGTAAATTCACCGGAAGTGTTCGGTGGGAATGCTAGTTCTGAACGTCACATGCTAATGTAAAAGCTGGTTTTTGATATAAATATGAACTTAATTGAACAAAAAATGCATGTATTGTATACCATAATGTCCTAGGAGTGTCATCTGATGAAGATCATCAAAGATTAGTGCTGCATTTAGCTGTGGTTTTGTTTTTTGTGACATTATATGCTAGCTTGAAAAATGGGTGTCTGATTATTTCTGGCTGGGTACTCTCCTGACATAATCTAATGTTTTGCTTTCGTTGTAAAGCCTTTTTGAAATCGGACAGTGTGGTTAGATAAAGGAGAGTCTTGTCTTTAAAATGGTGTAAAATAGTCATATGTTTGAAAAATGGAAGTTTCTGGATTTTCGAGGAGTTTGTATTTCGCGCCACGCCCTATCATTGGATATTGGAGCGGTGTTCCGCTAGCGGAACGTCTAGATGTAAGAGGTTAATGCAACCGCTGTGTCAGATTTCAAAAAAGCTTTACGGCAAAAGCACACTTTTCAATAATCTGAATACAGCGCACAGTCACCAAAACAAGCCATACAGATACCCGCCATGTTGTGGAGTCAACAAAACTCAGAAATAGCATGATAAATATTCACTTACCTTTGATCTTCATCAGAATGCACTCCCAGGAATCCCAGTTCCACAATAAATGTTTGTTTTGTTACAATAAAGTCAATATTTATGTCCAAATACCTCCTTTTTGTTTGCGCGTTCAGTTCACTATTCCAAATGCAGTAGCCGCATGCACTGGGTCCAGAGGAAAAGTCAAAAAAGTTGCTTTACAGTTTGTAGAAACATGTCAAATGATGTATAGAATCAATCTTTAGGATGTTTTTTTATCATAAATCTTCAATAATATTCCAACCGGACAATTCCTTTGTCTTCAGAAATGTAAAGGAACTCAGCTCGCTCTCTCGGCCGCACGCGTGTGACTGAGCTCATGGCTTTTTTCCAGACACATGATTCCAATAACTCTTTTTCTCTCCCCATTCACAGTAGAAGCCTGCAACAACGTTCTAAAGACTGTTGACATCTAGTGGAAGCCTTAGGAAGTGCAACATGACCCCACAGACACTGTATATTGGATTGGCAATCACTTGAAAAACTACAAACCTCAGATTTCCCACTTCCTGGTTGGATTTTTCTCAGGTTTTTGCCTGCCATATGAGTTCTGTTATACTCACTGACATCGTTCAAACAGTTTTAGAAACTTCAGAGTGTTTTCTATCCAAATCTACTAATAATATGCATATCCTAGCTTCTGGGCTTGAGTAGCAGGCAGTTTACTCTGGGCACAGTTTACTTCCGGACCTGAAAATACTACCCCCTACCCCAAAGACGTTAAAGTTTTGTATACTCACTGTACATTACATTTTTTATTGCTCTGGTATGGTGTATGTGAGGTATCACCTGTATTCATTTCAGTAACTCTATGCCAGTGGAAGGTTAAATAAATAGTCCATTCTCAAATCAAATTCATTTGGCTTCAAAATTGCTTGATTTAAAGGCATAGTATGTGACTTGGTAAGCTGACGGTTGGTATTGGGGAAATATTATGTCACCTGTAGGTACAGAATAATAATTTGTGTGTGTACGTGCATGTGTTATGGCTTCTTCTTTGCATCTTCACATTTGAATTATAGAGTAGGCATTAATGCAGATATCATGAACTGTAGCATATGCCCCCCCCCCCCCTCCCATCCAGCACACACACACACACAGGATGTGTAGCCATGAATCGCTGATGAAATATTTAAACTGGGGTAATCATTTGTTCTTTCTTCTATCCTCCCTTTCTCTCCCAGTTCTGTCTCTCTTTCTCTCTCTTTCTCTTTCTATGTGAAGGTCTGTCGTTGTACTCTAGGGGAAACAGGGCGTGACATGCTGAGGTGATTCCACGGAAGACACTGGATGAAGAAAACGACAATTATATCACAGGAAAACACATGCACACACGCCTGCAGACACACTGCAACACCCCCCCCCCCCCCCCCCCCCCCCACAAACACACACACACTCTCTCTCTCACACACACACATACATTTGATTCTCATGAATAACCATTAAGCCATTTGCTAAGATTTCCCCCATTTTGACATGTGGACCTGTTCTCACTCTTACCCTGACGGATCGCTCCAGACACTTTTTCGGTCTTGTCTGAGGTATTTTATATTGAATGTCAGAATGGCCATATTCTGAATACACTCTAGCACTAAATCAATGATCATTTACTACGCTTTTCCATTGAAGGCCATATTGAGGTTAAATCAATGACTGGAGTTTTCAATTGATAAAAAACAAATGACTATCTCATGTTGAAAGTGCAAGTCAGTATAGTGTATTTACTGGTCAATGTATTCCCTATACTGTACTTTGACTTGTCTAGTCATTCCTTGTATTCATATTTTTTTGGTGTATTGTACCTCCTTGACTAATCAATCACATCATTCCATGTATTAGAAAAACAGTTTTGTGTTTGGTTAAATAAGTTATTCTGTATGTTTGTCTCTTTTTTAATGTAGAATATTACATCAAATCAAATCCAAACAAATCACTATCTCTGTCAGATCCATTAGCCTTTATCTTCTGTGGCCAGATGACGTGGCGAGGTCCACATCCTGCTGAACATCCAATCACATCTTATCGGTCCCTGCGGTCTGGTGTGCTGAGAGTCATCTGTGTGGTGGTCTTGGGAGGCCATTACTGTGAGTAAAAGATGTCGAAAATACATATTTTTGGTTGAAAAGATGTTTGAAATCGCTTAAGGATCCACCCTTTTTTTCAATTTTCACCTAAAATGACATACCAAAATTAAACTGCATATTCTTGATACCATTTGAAAGGAAACACTGAAGTTTGTGGAAATGTGAAATTAACGTAGGAGAATATAACACATTAGATCTGGTAAAAGATAAAGAAAAAAACTACATTTTTTTGTATTATCATCTTTGAAATGCAAGAGAAAGGCCACAATGTATTATTCTTGCCCAGGCGCAATTTGTGATTTTTGCCACTAGACGGCAGCAGTGTATGTGCAAAGTTTTAGACTGATCCAATGAACCATTGTATTCCTGATCAACATTTTGTATCAAGACTGCCCAAATGTGCCGAATTGGATTATTAATAACTTTTCAAGTTCATAACTGTGCACTCTCCTCAAACAATAGCATGGTATTCTTTCACTGTAATAGCTACTGCAATTTGGACAGTGCAGTTAGAGTAACAAGAATTAACCTGTTTTGGCTAGGGGGCAGTATTTTCACAGCCGGATAAAAAAAACGTACCCGATTTAATCTGATTATTACTCCTGCCCAGAAACTAGAATATGCATATAATTATTAGCTTTGGATAGAAAACACTCCAAAGTTTCTAAAACTGTTTGAATGGTGTCTGTGAGTATAACAGAACTCATTTGGCAGGCCAAAACCTGAGAAGATTCCATGCAGGAAGTGGCCTGTCTGACAATTTCTTGCCCTTCTTGATTATCTCTATCCATTACAGACGATCTCTGCTGATACGTGACACTTCCTAAGGCTCCCATGGGCTGTCAGAAGGCGGCAAAAAGCTGAATCGTGGCTTTGCAGGCTCTGGTTGAAAAAAAGTAGCGCGTTTGGGTAGTGGCTGGTTACAGTACTGTGAGACTCAGGCTCGTGCCCGCGTCGACCGAATGCTTTGTTTTCTTTTGTCTGTTTACCTAAACGCAGATTCCCGGTCAGAATATTATCACTTTTTTACGAGAAAAATGGCATAAAAATTGATTTTAAACAGCGGTTGACATGCTTCGAAGTACGGTAATGGAATATTTAGAAATCTTTTGTCACGAATTGCGCCATGCTCGTGACCCTTATTTACACTTCGGATAGTGTCTTGAACGCACGAACAAAACGCCGTTATTTGGATATAACGATGGATTATTTTAGACCAAACCAACATTTGTTATTGAAGTAGCAGTCCTGGGAGTGCATTCTGACGAAGACAACAAAGGTAATCAAACTTTTGTAATAGTAAATCGGAGTTTGGTCAGGGCTAAACTTGGTCGGTGTCTAAATGGCTAGCCGTGATGGCTGGGCTATCTACTGAGAATATTGCAAAATGTGCTTTCACCGAAAAGCTATTTTAAAATCGGACATATCGAGTGCATAGAGGAGTTCTGTATCTATAATTCTTAAAATAATTGTTATGTTTTTTGTGAACGTTTATCGTGAGTAATTTAGTAAATTCACCGGATGTTTGCGGGGGTATGCTAGTTCTGAACGTCACATGCTAATGTAAAAAGCTGGTTTTTGATGTAAATATGAACTTGATTGAACAAAACATGCATGCATTGTATAACATAATGTCCTAGGGTTGTCATCTGATGAAGATCATCAAAGGTTAGTGCTGCATTTAGCTGTGGTTTGGGTTTATGTGACATTATATGCTAGCTTGAAAAATGGGTGTCTGATTATTTCTGGCTGGGTACTCTGCTGACATAATCTAATGTTTTGCTTTCGCTGTAAAGCCTTTTTGAAATCGGACAGTGTGGTTAGATTAACGAGAGTCTTGTCTTTAAAATGGTGTAAAATAGTCATATGTTTGAAAAATGGAAGTTTTCGGATTTTAGAGGAGTTTGTATTTCGCGCCACGCCCATCATTGGATATTGGAGCAGGTGTTCCGCTAGCGGAACGTCTAGATGTAAGAGGTTAAAGCTTATTGCCACTATCAGATATGTCTATGTCCTGGGAAATGTTCTTGTTACTTACAACCTCATGCTAATCGCATTAGCACACATTAGCTCAACCGTCCTGCGGGTGAGACACCAATCTGTAGAGATCCTTATAAAAATAAGTACATTTTGCTCACTGGGATTCTTCAAAATCTTGTGTCCTTGAACGTGTGCAAAGCCTGGGCATCCAAGGCTGCCTCTGTAGAGCCCGGGTCGGTGGTGATCATGGGTCAGTGCGGATTCACGGGTCAGTGCGGATGTATATTCTAGTTTATTTGATTTGATTCACATTGCGGTTGCCACATGATGCTGGATGGTACTTCCTGAATGAGAAGAATCAGAGGGGGTTGGTTAGGTTAGCAATGCAGCTGAACACATTGTCTGAAAAGTGATGTACTGTATACCGAGTGCTGTACAGGACTTACAACACATTCAGATAGTACTGAAGCTTTGTGATGTGAAGATATGGCTGTTACTGCAGTGGTGTGGAGACTGCATTGTTGGGTCTGGTGGACTGACAGAGTTGGCGGCAGAAGATGGAGTAGCCTGGAGGTTAAAACATAATGAATAAAAAATAATAAAATATAAACTGTTAAAGTGTAAGATAAATGTCATGAACCTTTTGACAGCTTGTTATGATAAAAAGGATTTACAACAGGTAAAACTGGACAGGTGGATTAGACTGAAGATGTGTATGGTTGAAAACAATGCAATGTGTAAAGCACTTGTGTTACTTGTTGGAAGTGGAAGCTGGCACACAGATCACCCCAATCATAACACCCACAGAACATTTTGCTCTACGTAAATGCTTAACAAGTTCCTCTAGATGTGCAGAAATGCATTCAGTGTAACTGAGGTACAGTATCACATTGTATCATTGACGTCAGTGGAGAAGAATCTGCAACTACAGTACCTGCTCTGTGGCCCCACCTGGCTCCTCCTGGAAGTGGAGGTGGAACAACATGGGGTACAATGAAGATGAATTTTGGGTACCAATATTTGTAATTCGATATCAATATAACGGTAGCTGTTATTCTAGTAATTTTTTTTATAGTTTATATTGTAGTAAATTCATATTCTAGTTTATGTTCTAGTAAGTTTTTTATAGTTTAGATTGTAGTAAGTTCATATTCTAGTTTATGTTCTAGTAAGTTTTTTTATAGTTTAGATTGTAGTAAGATCATATTCTAGTTTATGTTCTAGCAAGTTTTTTTATAGTTTAGATTGTAGTAAGTTCATATTCTATTTTATGTTCTCGTAAGGTCATATTATAGTTTGTTGTAGTAAGTTTTTTTTATAGTTTATATTGTAGTAAAATCATATTCTAGTTTATGTTCTAGTAAGTTAATATTCTAGTTTATGTTCTAGTAAGTTTTTTATAGTTTAGATTGTAGTAAGTTAATATTCTAGTATATATTTGTCACAGTATCCACCGAGGATGGCGCCCCTCCTCGGTCGGGCGGCGCTCGGCGGTCGTCGTCGCCGGTCTACTAGCTGCCACCGATCTATGTTTCTGTGTTCTTTGTTTTTTGTCTGATCTAGACCGCACCTGTCTCTTGTCTGTCATTAGTGGGGAGGTATTTAGTTTGTTTCTTTGGGTTCGTCTCTGTGCGGGATTGTTTGTTCGTCAGCGGGCAGGTATGTGAACGGTCTGTGCTTTTGCACAATTCTCCCCCAGCGGATTCCTGCTAGAGGAATGTTGTATTTGCCGGGCTGCGCCCCGTGCGTATTTTTGTTTTCTCGGGGTTTACTGTGTTCTCTGGGCGCACCCTATGCCCTTTTGTTACGCCGAGTGGTTTTTCGGTGCAATAAATATACCGTTCTACGACACTACTGGACTACGTCTCCTGCTTTTGACTCTGCCCTTTCCTCCTGCCTTAAGAAACCGTGACAATATTGTAGTAAGTTCACATTCTAGTTTATGTTCTCGTAAGGTCATATTCTAGTTTATGTTCTAGCAAGTTTTTTTATAGTTATATTGTAGGAAGTATATATTCTAGATTATGTAATCAAGCAATAAAAATAATGTCTGAAATGTCTATGTCAAAATTTCTGATTTCCTTACCTTTGACTAAGTTTTTTAAAAAATTGTGTAGTCTTAGTGTAAATTTATCACAATACGCCTGGTGACTTTTTTTTTTCCAGGTTCCACCAGCTAGAGGTGGAAGGTGTTGATGGAAGTCCATCCATGTGCGTAATGTGTCCATTTTCATTGGAATTAGGTTCATAACTATCATCACTGGATTTCTGATTACCTCTGAGAATAACACTGCAACTAAAGCAGTTGCATCAAATTCATTACGCAGATGAAAAAGTAGTCCATCTTGATTTCCAGTGATTAAGTATATAAGAGCCTGACGGAAGTCTAGTGACTTTGATACCAGATTATCTAATTGAGCATATGAGAGAAATTCTGTCTTGCCCATTTTATTCTTGCAAAAAGACACTTTTAGACTTCCTGTTTTAATAGCAGACGCAATATTGGGATCCATAATTCTGTACAAAGGTTTAATATAGAGGTTTTCCATATTAACTGAAGAAATATAAATCCCAGAAATTATGTAAATGTTGTCCATTTCATTTTTTGATCTATTGTAATGCAACAAGTAATAAATTACACTAAGATAATCGTAAAAACTTTTGATGTAAATTACAATAGATGCTTTGGATGGTACATCCATTGAATCATTTACTAACATAATTTTTTTATAAAAAATACAATCTCCAAAATTAAAATGTTGCTTTAATCGATCAATCATTTTACTGATAACCTTTAAGCATTTCAATTTTCTGGGAACATTTTTTAAATTATTTTGAGTTGAAATTTTAATCTTCAAATTTGTTTTTTTTGTAACTTTTATGCCAATAAATGCGTTTTCATTTTCTTTGTACTGAAACACAAAAAATAAATGGAACAGAATTAGATTAACCTTGTTACATTAAACTAACTTGAAGATAAAGGGAGTGGCATGTTTTTCAAGCTTTCCATACAGTCATATGTTGACAAACACTATATGTGATCTTTTGATAAACAGATAAACAAACTCTTTTGATAAACAGACTATTGTAATTACAACATACTCTACATGTAGGTTAACATAGCTTTACCAGTTTAATTAACTGTCATCTAAATGCTCAGAATACGTTTTAAAAGAATCTTACCCCCATGTTGTTCCACTTCAGGTATTGGAAATGGACTGGTGTTGGTTAGGTGTTGGTTATTCATCAGCTTTATTGGGTGGTCAAATTGGGTGTGTCATGTGTGGGTGTTTCTAAGTCTACAGTACACGGATGCATATTCCTTCTTGTCCGCTCGCCTTTCTGTTCAGTTCCCTATGAAACTTTATAGATTAAACTTTATTTCATGTGCATTTGTAAAATCGCAACACACTTCACAATGAAAGATGGCAAACATTAGGCATTAAAATAAGTTAAACAACAACTTCAATCTCCAGGATCTCTCCCCTCTCTTCAAACAGGAATAACAACATAGTTAAGTGATGACGCCAAAGAAGTGAGTGTTTGGAGGATATACAGTTGAAGTCAGAAGTTTACGATGTGACCCAGTCGTTCTTTTTAAATGTTCCATTGCCATACTGGCTGGAAACGTTCTTATCCCTTGCTTGCTAGCTAGCCAACTGTGGCTAACTTACAGTCATGTCAAAAAGTGCAGCCAGAATAACAGCAAAGTATTTGCATTTGTTTAAGATGTTTTCTATTTACATTTATTTGGATACATCTATAACAATGAGCTAATGATGCACGATTTTAACTGGCATAGAAAATGTGCTCTCTCGACAGGACACTGTTGTTCAGAAGAGCTAGCCAACAACACAACTAACACAATCACTTCAAACTGAAGCTGGAAAGACAGCAAACTAGGTGCACTTCATAAATATTTTACGTTTTCGATTGATAATTATTTGTGTATATATCCATAAAAATGATGCTGATTCATGATTTCGACTGGTTGAGAAAAGCTGCCTGCATGTCTATCTCATCCCGACAGCTGGAGATCGAATTTGAATGTTGAAATAATGTTGCAAATGTCAGAGACAGACAGCAACGTTTGTACAAATTCTCCAGTGTTGAAAACTAACTGTGAGACGGCCCACAGTCCGGAGCCGAGAGGGAGACGGCCCACAGTCCGGAGCCGAGAGGGAGACGGCCCACAGTCCGGAGCCGAGAGGGAGACGGCCCACAGTCCGGAGCCGAGAGGGAGACGGCCCACAGTCCGGAGCCGGCGCAGCCAGAGTCGTCCTTCAGCCCGATGTCTCCAGCGATGCGCCATAGCCCAGAGACTTCGGGAGGGGTAAAATTGAATAAGTATTTAGCGGGGGTGGACAGGTTAGGTTGGAGTAAGGCCGGAGCCTGACCCACCTCCGTAGTAGGAGGTTGGGGAGGGGGGGGGGGGGTGTAGCACAAGAACCGTCGGTGACGGTGGCCACCCTCCCTCCCCTCCCTTTAGTTAAGATTTTTTTTGTGTGTGTTTATTTTTGTGTAAGGTGCATCCAGGGTCTGCACCTTCAGGGGGGGAGGGGGGGGGGGGGGGGGGGGGGGAGAGAGGAGAGTACTGTCACGTCCAGTATAAGGGGTTATTTGTTATTGTAGTTTGGTCAGGACGTGGCAGGGGTGTGTTTGTTTAGAGTGTTTCGGGGTTTGTTGGGCTATGTTCTATGTTAGTATATTTCTATGTTTATCTAGTATGTCTAGTTCTATGTTTAGTTAATGGGGTTGACCTTCAATTGGAAGCAGCTGCTCCTAGTTGCTTCTAATTGAAGGTCCTATTTAAGAGGGGTGTTTTTCTATGGGATTTTTTGTGGGTAGTTGTTCCTTGTTTTAGTGTTTGTTGCACCTGACAGGACTGTTTCGTTTTGTTCTTTTTTTGTATATGTATTTAGTTGTTTTTCCTTCTTCAAAATAAAAAGATGAGTATACATATTCCCGCTGCGTTTTGGTCTAATCCATACGACAACCGTGACATTACCGATGGGTGGGGCACATTGATCATCAGTTATCATATAAAAAAACTGCAAAACATTAGCCTCCAACCTATGAAAAAAGCCTGTGATGGCCGGGCTATCTACTCAGAATATTGCAAAATGTGCTTTCACCGAAAAGCTATTTTAAAATCGGACACCGCGATTGCATAAAGGAGTTCTGTATCTATAATTCTTAAAATAATTGTTATATTTTTTATGAACGTTTATCGTGAGTAATTTAGTAAATTCACCGGAAGTGTTCGGTGGGAATGCTAGTTCTGAACGTCACATGCTAATGTAAAAGCTGGTTTTTGATATAAATATGAACTTAATTGAACAAAAAATGCATGTATTGTATACCATAATGTCCTAGGAGTGTCATCTGATGAAGATCATCAAAGATTAGTGCTGCATTTAGCTGTGGTTTTGTTTTTTGTGACATTATATGCTAGCTTGAAAAATGGGTGTCTGATTATTTCTGGCTGGGTACTCTCCTGACATAATCTAATGTTTTGCTTTCGTTGTAAAGCCTTTTTGAAATCGGACAGTGTGGTTAGATAAAGGAGAGTCTTGTCTTTAAAATGGTGTAAAATAGTCATATGTTTGAAAAATGGAAGTTTCTGGATTTTCGAGGAGTTTGTATTTCGCGCCACGCCCTATCATTGGATATTGGAGCGGTGTTCCGCTAGCGGAACGTCTAGATGTAAGAGGTTAATGCAACCGCTGTGTCAGATTTCAAAAAAGCTTTACGGCAAAAGCACACTTTTCAATAATCTGAATACAGCGCACAGTCACCAAAACAAGCCATACAGATACCCGCCATGTTGTGGAGTCAACAAAACTCAGAAATAGCATGATAAATATTCACTTACCTTTGATCTTCATCAGAATGCACTCCCAGGAATCCCAGTTCCACAATAAATGTTTGTTTTGTTACAATAAAGTCAATATTTATGTCCAAATACCTCCTTTTTGTTTGCGCGTTCAGTTCACTATTCCAAATGCAGTAGCCGCATGCACTGGGTCCAGAGGAAAAGTCAAAAAAGTTGCTTTACAGTTTGTAGAAACATGTCAAATGATGTATAGAATCAATCTTTAGGATGTTTTTTTATCATAAATCTTCAATAATATTCCAACCGGACAATTCCTTTGTCTTCAGAAATGTAAAGGAACTCAGCTCGCTCTCTCGGCCGCACGCGTGTGACTGAGCTCATGGCTTTTTTCCAGACACATGATTCCAATAACTCTTTTTCTCTCCCCATTCACAGTAGAAGCCTGCAACAACGTTCTAAAGACTGTTGACATCTAGTGGAAGCCTTAGGAAGTGCAACATGACCCCACAGACACTGTATATTGGATTGGCAATCACTTGAAAAACTACAAACCTCAGATTTCCCACTTCCTGGTTGGATTTTTCTCAGGTTTTTGCCTGCCATATGAGTTCTGTTATACTCACTGACATCGTTCAAACAGTTTTAGAAACTTCAGAGTGTTTTCTATCCAAATCTACTAATAATATGCATATCCTAGCTTCTGGGCTTGAGTAGCAGGCAGTTTACTCTGGGCACAGTTTACTTCCGGACCTGAAAATACTACCCCCTACCCCAAAGACGTTAAAGTTTTGTATACTCACTGTACATTACATTTTTTATTGCTCTGGTATGGTGTATGTGAGGTATCACCTGTATTCATTTCAGTAACTCTATGCCAGTGGAAGGTTAAATAAATAGTCCATTCTCAAATCAAATTCATTTGGCTTCAAAATTGCTTGATTTAAAGGCATAGTATGTGACTTGGTAAGCTGACGGTTGGTATTGGGGAAATATTATGTCACCTGTAGGTACAGAATAATAATTTGTGTGTGTACGTGCATGTGTTATGGCTTCTTCTTTGCATCTTCACATTTGAATTATAGAGTAGGCATTAATGCAGATATCATGAACTGTAGCATATGCCCCCCCCCCCCCCTCCCATCCAGCACACACACACACACAGGATGTGTAGCCATGAATCGCTGATGAAATATTTAAACTGGGGTAATCATTTGTTCTTTCTTCTATCCTCCCTTTCTCTCCCAGTTCTGTCTCTCTTTCTCTCTCTTTCTCTTTCTATGTGAAGGTCTGTCGTTGTACTCTAGGGGAAACAGGGCGTGACATGCTGAGGTGATTCCACGGAAGACACTGGATGAAGAAAACGACAATTATATCACAGGAAAACACATGCACACACGCCTGCAGACACACTGCAACACCCCCCCCCCCCCCCCCCCCCCCCACAAACACACACACACTCTCTCTCTCACACACACACATACATTTGATTCTCATGAATAACCATTAAGCCATTTGCTAAGATTTCCCCCATTTTGACATGTGGACCTGTTCTCACTCTTACCCTGACGGATCGCTCCAGACACTTTTTCGGTCTTGTCTGAGGTATTTTATATTGAATGTCAGAATGGCCATATTCTGAATACACTCTAGCACTAAATCAATGATCATTTACTACGCTTTTCCATTGAAGGCCATATTGAGGTTAAATCAATGACTGGAGTTTTCAATTGATAAAAAACAAATGACTATCTCATGTTGAAAGTGCAAGTCAGTATAGTGTATTTACTGGTCAATGTATTCCCTATACTGTACTTTGACTTGTCTAGTCATTCCTTGTATTCATATTTTTTTGGTGTATTGTACCTCCTTGACTAATCAATCACATCATTCCATGTATTAGAAAAACAGTTTTGTGTTTGGTTAAATAAGTTATTCTGTATGTTTGTCTCTTTTTTAATGTAGAATATTACATCAAATCAAATCCAAACAAATCACTATCTCTGTCAGATCCATTAGCCTTTATCTTCTGTGGCCAGATGACGTGGCGAGGTCCACATCCTGCTGAACATCCAATCACATCTTATCGGTCCCTGCGGTCTGGTGTGCTGAGAGTCATCTGTGTGGTGGTCTTGGGAGGCCATTACTGTGAGTAAAAGATGTCGAAAATACATATTTTTGGTTGAAAAGATGTTTGAAATCGCTTAAGGATCCACCCTTTTTTTCAATTTTCACCTAAAATGACATACCAAAATTAAACTGCATATTCTTGATACCATTTGAAAGGAAACACTGAAGTTTGTGGAAATGTGAAATTAACGTAGGAGAATATAACACATTAGATCTGGTAAAAGATAAAGAAAAAAACTACATTTTTTTGTATTATCATCTTTGAAATGCAAGAGAAAGGCCACAATGTATTATTCTTGCCCAGGCGCAATTTGTGATTTTTGCCACTAGACGGCAGCAGTGTATGTGCAAAGTTTTAGACTGATCCAATGAACCATTGTATTCCTGATCAACATTTTGTATCAAGACTGCCCAAATGTGCCGAATTGGATTATTAATAACTTTTCAAGTTCATAACTGTGCACTCTCCTCAAACAATAGCATGGTATTCTTTCACTGTAATAGCTACTGCAATTTGGACAGTGCAGTTAGAGTAACAAGAATTAACCTGTTTTGGCTAGGGGGCAGTATTTTCACAGCCGGATAAAAAAAACGTACCCGATTTAATCTGATTATTACTCCTGCCCAGAAACTAGAATATGCATATAATTATTAGCTTTGGATAGAAAACACTCCAAAGTTTCTAAAACTGTTTGAATGGTGTCTGTGAGTATAACAGAACTCATTTGGCAGGCCAAAACCTGAGAAGATTCCATGCAGGAAGTGGCCTGTCTGACAATTTCTTGCCCTTCTTGATTATCTCTATCCATTACAGACGATCTCTGCTGATACGTGACACTTCCTAAGGCTCCCATGGGCTGTCAGAAGGCGGCAAAAAGCTGAATCGTGGCTTTGCAGGCTCTGGTTGAAAAAAAGTAGCGCGTTTGGGTAGTGGCTGGTTACAGTACTGTGAGACTCAGGCTCGTGCCCGCGTCGACCGAATGCTTTGTTTTCTTTTGTCTGTTTACCTAAACGCAGATTCCCGGTCAGAATATTATCACTTTTTTACGAGAAAAATGGCATAAAAATTGATTTTAAACAGCGGTTGACATGCTTCGAAGTACGGTAATGGAATATTTAGAAATCTTTTGTCACGAATTGCGCCATGCTCGTGACCCTTATTTACACTTCGGATAGTGTCTTGAACGCACGAACAAAACGCCGTTATTTGGATATAACGATGGATTATTTTAGACCAAACCAACATTTGTTATTGAAGTAGCAGTCCTGGGAGTGCATTCTGACGAAGACAACAAAGGTAATCAAACTTTTGTAATAGTAAATCGGAGTTTGGTCAGGGCTAAACTTGGTCGGTGTCTAAATGGCTAGCCGTGATGGCTGGGCTATCTACTGAGAATATTGCAAAATGTGCTTTCACCGAAAAGCTATTTTAAAATCGGACATATCGAGTGCATAGAGGAGTTCTGTATCTATAATTCTTAAAATAATTGTTATGTTTTTTGTGAACGTTTATCGTGAGTAATTTAGTAAATTCACCGGATGTTTGCGGGGGTATGCTAGTTCTGAACGTCACATGCTAATGTAAAAAGCTGGTTTTTGATGTAAATATGAACTTGATTGAACAAAACATGCATGCATTGTATAACATAATGTCCTAGGGTTGTCATCTGATGAAGATCATCAAAGGTTAGTGCTGCATTTAGCTGTGGTTTGGGTTTATGTGACATTATATGCTAGCTTGAAAAATGGGTGTCTGATTATTTCTGGCTGGGTACTCTGCTGACATAATCTAATGTTTTGCTTTCGCTGTAAAGCCTTTTTGAAATCGGACAGTGTGGTTAGATTAACGAGAGTCTTGTCTTTAAAATGGTGTAAAATAGTCATATGTTTGAAAAATGGAAGTTTTCGGATTTTAGAGGAGTTTGTATTTCGCGCCACGCCCATCATTGGATATTGGAGCAGGTGTTCCGCTAGCGGAACGTCTAGATGTAAGAGGTTAAAGCTTATTGCCACTATCAGATATGTCTATGTCCTGGGAAATGTTCTTGTTACTTACAACCTCATGCTAATCGCATTAGCACACATTAGCTCAACCGTCCTGCGGGTGAGACACCAATCTGTAGAGATCCTTATAAAAATAAGTACATTTTGCTCACTGGGATTCTTCAAAATCTTGTGTCCTTGAACGTGTGCAAAGCCTGGGCATCCAAGGCTGCCTCTGTAGAGCCCGGGTCGGTGGTGATCATGGGTCAGTGCGGATTCACGGGTCAGTGCGGATGTATATTCTAGTTTATTTGATTTGATTCACATTGCGGTTGCCACATGATGCTGGATGGTACTTCCTGAATGAGAAGAATCAGAGGGGGTTGGTTAGGTTAGCAATGCAGCTGAACACATTGTCTGAAAAGTGATGTACTGTATACCGAGTGCTGTACAGGACTTACAACACATTCAGATAGTACTGAAGCTTTGTGATGTGAAGATATGGCTGTTACTGCAGTGGTGTGGAGACTGCATTGTTGGGTCTGGTGGACTGACAGAGTTGGCGGCAGAAGATGGAGTAGCCTGGAGGTTAAAACATAATGAATAAAAAATAATAAAATATAAACTGTTAAAGTGTAAGATAAATGTCATGAACCTTTTGACAGCTTGTTATGATAAAAAGGATTTACAACAGGTAAAACTGGACAGGTGGATTAGACTGAAGATGTGTATGGTTGAAAACAATGCAATGTGTAAAGCACTTGTGTTACTTGTTGGAAGTGGAAGCTGGCACACAGATCACCCCAATCATAACACCCACAGAACATTTTGCTCTACGTAAATGCTTAACAAGTTCCTCTAGATGTGCAGAAATGCATTCAGTGTAACTGAGGTACAGTATCACATTGTATCATTGACGTCAGTGGAGAAGAATCTGCAACTACAGTACCTGCTCTGTGGCCCCACCTGGCTCCTCCTGGAAGTGGAGGTGGAACAACATGGGGTACAATGAAGATGAATTTTGGGTACCAATATTTGTAATTCGATATCAATATAACGGTAGCTGTTATTCTAGTAATTTTTTTTATAGTTTATATTGTAGTAAATTCATATTCTAGTTTATGTTCTAGTAAGTTTTTTATAGTTTAGATTGTAGTAAGTTCATATTCTAGTTTATGTTCTAGTAAGTTTTTTTATAGTTTAGATTGTAGTAAGATCATATTCTAGTTTATGTTCTAGCAAGTTTTTTTATAGTTTAGATTGTAGTAAGTTCATATTCTATTTTATGTTCTCGTAAGGTCATATTATAGTTTGTTGTAGTAAGTTTTTTTTATAGTTTATATTGTAGTAAAATCATATTCTAGTTTATGTTCTAGTAAGTTAATATTCTAGTTTATGTTCTAGTAAGTTTTTTATAGTTTAGATTGTAGTAAGTTAATATTCTAGTATATATTTGTCACAGTATCCACCGAGGATGGCGCCCCTCCTCGGTCGGGCGGCGCTCGGCGGTCGTCGTCGCCGGTCTACTAGCTGCCACCGATCTATGTTTCTGTGTTCTTTGTTTTTTGTCTGATCTAGACCGCACCTGTCTCTTGTCTGTCATTAGTGGGGAGGTATTTAGTTTGTTTCTTTGGGTTCGTCTCTGTGCGGGATTGTTTGTTCGTCAGCGGGCAGGTATGTGAACGGTCTGTGCTTTTGCACAATTCTCCCCCAGCGGATTCCTGCTAGAGGAATGTTGTATTTGCCGGGCTGCGCCCCGTGCGTATTTTTGTTTTCTCGGGGTTTACTGTGTTCTCTGGGCGCACCCTATGCCCTTTTGTTACGCCGAGTGGTTTTTCGGTGCAATAAATATACCGTTCTACGACACTACTGGACTACGTCTCCTGCTTTTGACTCTGCCCTTTCCTCCTGCCTTAAGAAACCGTGACAATATTGTAGTAAGTTCACATTCTAGTTTATGTTCTCGTAAGGTCATATTCTAGTTTATGTTCTAGCAAGTTTTTTTATAGTTATATTGTAGGAAGTATATATTCTAGATTATGTAATCAAGCAATAAAAATAATGTCTGAAATGTCTATGTCAAAATTTCTGATTTCCTTACCTTTGACTAAGTTTTTTAAAAAATTGTGTAGTCTTAGTGTAAATTTATCACAATACGCCTGGTGACTTTTTTTTTTCCAGGTTCCACCAGCTAGAGGTGGAAGGTGTTGATGGAAGTCCATCCATGTGCGTAATGTGTCCATTTTCATTGGAATTAGGTTCATAACTATCACTGGATTTCTGATTACCTCTGAGAATAACACTGCAACTAAAGCAGTTGCATCAAATTCATTACGCAGATGAAAAAGTAGTCCATCTTGATTTCCAGTGATTAAGTATATAAGAGCCTGACGGAAGTCTAGTGACTTTGATACCAGATTATCTAATTGAGCATATGAGAGAAATTCTGTCTTGCCCATTTTATTCTTGCAAAAAGACACTTTTAGACTTCCTGTTTTAATAGCAGACGCAATATTGGGATCCATAATTCTGTACAAAGGTTTAATATAGAGGTTTTCCATATTAACTGAAGAAATATAAATCCCAGAAATTATGTAAATGTTGTCCATTTCATTTTTTGATCTATTGTAATGCAACAAGTAATAAATTACACTAAGATAATCGTAAAAACTTTTGATGTAAATTACAATAGATGCTTTGGATGGTACATCCATTGAATCATTTACTAACATAATTTTTTTATAAAAAATACAATCTCCAAAATTAAAATGTTGCTTTAATCGATCAATCATTTTACTGATAACCTTTAAGCATTTCAATTTTCTGGGAACATTTTTTAAATTATTTTGAGTTGAAATTTTAATCTTCAAATTTGTTTTTTTTGTAACTTTTATGCCAATAAATGCGTTTTCATTTTCTTTGTACTGAAACACAAAAAATAAATGGAACAGAATTAGATTAACCTTGTTACATTAAACTAACTTGAAGATAAAGGGAGTGGCATGTTTTTCAAGCTTTCCATACAGTCATATGTTGACAAACACTATATGTGATCTTTTGATAAACAGATAAACAAACTCTTTTGATAAACAGACTATTGTAATTACAACATACTCTACATGTAGGTTAACATAGCTTTACCAGTTTAATTAACTGTCATCTAAATGCTCAGAATACGTTTTAAAAGAATCTTACCCCCATGTTGTTCCACTTCAGGTATTGGAAATGGACTGGTGTTGGTTAGGTGTTGGTTATTCATCAGCTTTATTGGGTGGTCAAATTGGGTGTGTCATGTGTGGGTGTTTCTAAGTCTACAGTACACGGATGCATATTCCTTCTTGTCCGCTCGCCTTTCTGTTCAGTTCCCTATGAAACTTTATAGATTAAACTTTATTTCATGTGCATTTGTAAAATCGCAACACACTTCACAATGAAAGATGGCAAACATTAGGCATTAAAATAAGTTAAACAACAACTTCAATCTCCAGGATCTCTCCCCTCTCTTCAAACAGGAATAACAACATAGTTAAGTGATGACGCCAAAGAAGTGAGTGTTTGGAGGATATACAGTTGAAGTCAGAAGTTTACGATGTGACCCAGTCGTTCTTTTTAAATGTTCCATTGCCATACTGGCTGGAAACGTTCTTATCCCTTGCTTGCTAGCTAGCCAACTGTGGCTAACTTACAGTCATGTCAAAAAGTGCAGCCAGAATAACAGCAAAGTATTTGCATTTGTTTAAGATGTTTTCTATTTACATTTATTTGGATACATCTATAACAATGAGCTAATGATGCACGATTTTAACTGGCATAGAAAATGTGCTCTCTCGACAGGACACTGTTGTTCAGAAGAGCTAGCCAACAACACAACTAACACAATCACTTCAAACTGAAGCTGGAAAGACAGCAAACTAGGTGCACTTCATAAATATTTTACGTTTTCGATTGATAATTATTTGTGTATATATCCATAAAAATGATGCTGATTCATGATTTCGACTGGTTGAGAAAAGCTGCCTGCATGTCTATCTCATCCCGACAGCTGGAGATCGAATTTGAATGTTGAAATAATGTTGCAAATGTCAGAGACAGACAGCAACGTTTGTACAAATTCTCCAGTGTTGAAAACTAACTGTGAGACGGCCCACAGTCCGGAGCCGAGAGGGAGACGGTCCGGAGCCGAGAGGGAGACGGCCCACAGTCCGGAGCCGAGAGGGAGACGGCCCACAGTCCGGAGCCGGCGCAGCCAGAGTCGTCCTTCAGCCCGATGTCTCCAGCGATGCGCCATAGCCCAGAGACTTCGGGAGGGGTAAAATTTAATAAGTATTTAGCGGGGGTGGACAGGTTAGGTTGGAGTAAGGCCGGAGCCTGACCCACCTCCGTAGTAGGAGGTTGGGGAGGGGGGGGGGGGTGTAGCACAAGAACCGTCGGTGACGGTGGCCACCCTCCCTCCCCTCCCTTTAGTTAAGATTTTTTTTGTGTGTGTTTATTTTTGTGTAAGGTGCATCCAGGGTCTGCACCTTCAGGGGGGGGGGGGGGAGGAGAGTACTGTCACGTCCAGTATAAGGGGTTATTTGTTATTGTAGTTTGGTCAGGACGTGGCAGGGGTGTGTTTGTTTAGAGTGTTTCGGGGTTTGTTGGGCTATGTTCTATGTTAGTATATTTCTATGTTTATCTAGTATGTCTAGTTCTATGTTTAGTTAATGGGGTTGACCTTCAATTGGAAGCAGCTGCTCCTAGTTGCTTCTAATTGAAGGTCCTATTTAAGAGGGGTGTTTTTCTATGGGATTTTTTGTGGGTAGTTGTTCCTTGTTTTAGTGTTTGTTGCACCTGACAGGACTGTTTCGTTTTGTTCTTTTTTTGTATATGTATTTAGTTGTTTTTCCTTCTTCAAAATAAAAAGATGAGTATACATATTCCCGCTGCGTTTTGGTCTAATCCATACGACAACCGTGACATTACCGATGGGTGGGGCACATTGATCATCAGTTATCATATAAAAAAACTGCAAAACATTAGCCTCCAACCTATGAAAAAAGCCTGTGATGGCCGGGCTATCTACTCAGAATATTGCAAAATGTGCTTTCACCGAAAAGCTATTTTAAAATCGGACACCGCGATTGCATAAAGGAGTTCTGTATCTATAATTCTTAAAATAATTGTTATATTTTTTATGAACGTTTATCGTGAGTAATTTAGTAAATTCACCGGAAGTGTTCGGTGGGAATGCTAGTTCTGAACGTCACATGCTAATGTAAAAGCTGGTTTTTGATATAAATATGAACTTAATTGAACAAAAAATGCATGTATTGTATACCATAATGTCCTAGGAGTGTCATCTGATGAAGATCATCAAAGATTAGTGCTGCATTTAGCTGTGGTTTTGTTTTTTGTGACATTATATGCTAGCTTGAAAAATGGGTGTCTGATTATTTCTGGCTGGGTACTCTCCTGACATAATCTAATGTTTTGCTTTCGTTGTAAAGCCTTTTTGAAATCGGACAGTGTGGTTAGATAAAGGAGAGTCTTGTCTTTAAAATGGTGTAAAATAGTCATATGTTTGAAAAATGGAAGTTTCTGGATTTTCGAGGAGTTTGTATTTCGCGCCACGCCCTATCATTGGATATTGGAGCGGTGTTCCGCTAGCGGAACGTCTAGATGTAAGAGGTTAATGCAACCGCTGTGTCAGATTTCAAAAAAGCTTTACGGCAAAAGCACACTTTTCAATAATCTGAATACAGCGCACAGTCACCAAAACAAGCCATACAGATACCCGCCATGTTGTGGAGTCAACAAAACTCAGAAATAGCATGATAAATATTCACTTACCTTTGATCTTCATCAGAATGCACTCCCAGGAATCCCAGTTCCACAATAAATGTTTGTTTTGTTACAATAAAGTCAATATTTATGTCCAAATACCTCCTTTTTGTTTGCGCGTTCAGTTCACTATTCCAAATGCAGTAGCCGCATGCACTGGGTCCAGAGGAAAAGTCAAAAAAGTTGCTTTACAGTTTGTAGAAACATGTCAAATGATGTATAGAATCAATCTTTAGGATGTTTTTTTATCATAAATCTTCAATAATATTCCAACCGGACAATTCCTTTGTCTTCAGAAATGTAAAGGAACTCAGCTCGCTCTCTCGGCCGCACGCGTGTGACTGAGCTCATGGCTTTTTTCCAGACACATGATTCCAATAACTCTTTTTCTCTCCCCATTCACAGTAGAAGCCTGCAACAACGTTCTAAAGACTGTTGACATCTAGTGGAAGCCTTAGGAAGTGCAACATGACCCCACAGACACTGTATATTGGATTGGCAATCACTTGAAAAACTACAAACCTCAGATTTCCCACTTCCTGGTTGGATTTTTCTCAGGTTTTTGCCTGCCATATGAGTTCTGTTATACTCACTGACATCGTTCAAACAGTTTTAGAAACTTCAGAGTGTTTTCTATCCAAATCTACTAATAATATGCATATCCTAGCTTCTGGGCTTGAGTAGCAGGCAGTTTACTCTGGGCACAGTTTACTTCCGGACCTGAAAATACTACCCCCTACCCCAAAGACGTTAAAGTTTTGTATACTCACTGTACATTACATTTTTTATTGCTCTGGTATGGTGTATGTGAGGTATCACCTGTATTCATTTCAGTAACTCTATGCCAGTGGAAGGTTAAATAAATAGTCCATTCTCAAATCAAATTCATTTGGCTTCAAAATTGCTTGATTTAAAGGCATAGTATGTGACTTGGTAAGCTGACGGTTGGTATTGGGGAAATATTATGTCACCTGTAGGTACAGAATAATAATTTGTGTGTGTACGTGCATGTGTTATGGCTTCTTCTTTGCATCTTCACATTTGAATTATAGAGTAGGCATTAATGCAGATATCATGAACTGTAGCATATGCCCCCCCCCCCCCCTCCCATCCAGCACACACACACACACAGGATGTGTAGCCATGAATCGCTGATGAAATATTTAAACTGGGGTAATCATTTGTTCTTTCTTCTATCCTCCCTTTCTCTCCCAGTTCTGTCTCTCTTTCTCTCTCTTTCTCTTTCTATGTGAAGGTCTGTCGTTGTACTCTAGGGGAAACAGGGCGTGACATGCTGAGGTGATTCCACGGAAGACACTGGATGAAGAAAACGACAATTATATCACAGGAAAACACATGCACACACGCCTGCAGACACACTGCAACACCCCCCCCCCCCCCCCCCCCCCCACAAACACACACACACTCTCTCTCTCACACACACACATACATTTGATTCTCATGAATAACCATTAAGCCATTTGCTAAGATTTCCCCCATTTTGACATGTGGACCTGTTCTCACTCTTACCCTGACGGATCGCTCCAGACACTTTTTCGGTCTTGTCTGAGGTATTTTATATTGAATGTCAGAATGGCCATATTCTGAATACACTCTAGCACTAAATCAATGATCATTTACTACGCTTTTCCATTGAAGGCCATATTGAGGTTAAATCAATGACTGGAGTTTTCAATTGATAAAAAACAAATGACTATCTCATGTTGAAAGTGCAAGTCAGTATAGTGTATTTACTGGTCAATGTATTCCCTATACTGTACTTTGACTTGTCTAGTCATTCCTTGTATTCATATTTTTTTGGTGTATTGTACCTCCTTGACTAATCAATCACATCATTCCATGTATTAGAAAAACAGTTTTGTGTTTGGTTAAATAAGTTATTCTGTATGTTTGTCTCTTTTTTAATGTAGAATATTACATCAAATCAAATCCAAACAAATCACTATCTCTGTCAGATCCATTAGCCTTTATCTTCTGTGGCCAGATGACGTGGCGAGGTCCACATCCTGCTGAACATCCAATCACATCTTATCGGTCCCTGCGGTCTGGTGTGCTGAGAGTCATCTGTGTGGTGGTCTTGGGAGGCCATTACTGTGAGTAAAAGATGTCGAAAATACATATTTTTGGTTGAAAAGATGTTTGAAATCGCTTAAGGATCCACCCTTTTTTTCAATTTTCACCTAAAATGACATACCAAAATTAAACTGCATATTCTTGATACCATTTGAAAGGAAACACTGAAGTTTGTGGAAATGTGAAATTAACGTAGGAGAATATAACACATTAGATCTGGTAAAAGATAAAGAAAAAAACTACATTTTTTTGTATTATCATCTTTGAAATGCAAGAGAAAGGCCACAATGTATTATTCTTGCCCAGGCGCAATTTGTGATTTTTGCCACTAGACGGCAGCAGTGTATGTGCAAAGTTTTAGACTGATCCAATGAACCATTGTATTCCTGATCAACATTTTGTATCAAGACTGCCCAAATGTGCCGAATTGGATTATTAATAACTTTTCAAGTTCATAACTGTGCACTCTCCTCAAACAATAGCATGGTATTCTTTCACTGTAATAGCTACTGCAATTTGGACAGTGCAGTTAGAGTAACAAGAATTAACCTGTTTTGGCTAGGGGGCAGTATTTTCACAGCCGGATAAAAAAAACGTACCCGATTTAATCTGATTATTACTCCTGCCCAGAAACTAGAATATGCATATAATTATTAGCTTTGGATAGAAAACACTCCAAAGTTTCTAAAACTGTTTGAATGGTGTCTGTGAGTATAACAGAACTCATTTGGCAGGCCAAAACCTGAGAAGATTCCATGCAGGAAGTGGCCTGTCTGACAATTTCTTGCCCTTCTTGATTATCTCTATCCATTACAGACGATCTCTGCTGATACGTGACACTTCCTAAGGCTCCCATGGGCTGTCAGAAGGCGGCAAAAAGCTGAATCGTGGCTTTGCAGGCTCTGGTTGAAAAAAAGTAGCGCGTTTGGGTAGTGGCTGGTTACAGTACTGTGAGACTCAGGCTCGTGCCCGCGTCGACCGAATGCTTTGTTTTCTTTTGTCTGTTTACCTAAACGCAGATTCCCGGTCAGAATATTATCACTTTTTTACGAGAAAAATGGCATAAAAATTGATTTTAAACAGCGGTTGACATGCTTCGAAGTACGGTAATGGAATATTTAGAAATCTTTTGTCACGAATTGCGCCATGCTCGTGACCCTTATTTACACTTCGGATAGTGTCTTGAACGCACGAACAAAACGCCGTTATTTGGATATAACGATGGATTATTTTAGACCAAACCAACATTTGTTATTGAAGTAGCAGTCCTGGGAGTGCATTCTGACGAAGACAACAAAGGTAATCAAACTTTTGTAATAGTAAATCGGAGTTTGGTCAGGGCTAAACTTGGTCGGTGTCTAAATGGCTAGCCGTGATGGCTGGGCTATCTACTGAGAATATTGCAAAATGTGCTTTCACCGAAAAGCTATTTTAAAATCGGACATATCGAGTGCATAGAGGAGTTCTGTATCTATAATTCTTAAAATAATTGTTATGTTTTTTGTGAACGTTTATCGTGAGTAATTTAGTAAATTCACCGGATGTTTGCGGGGGTATGCTAGTTCTGAACGTCACATGCTAATGTAAAAAGCTGGTTTTTGATGTAAATATGAACTTGATTGAACAAAACATGCATGCATTGTATAACATAATGTCCTAGGGTTGTCATCTGATGAAGATCATCAAAGGTTAGTGCTGCATTTAGCTGTGGTTTGGGTTTATGTGACATTATATGCTAGCTTGAAAAATGGGTGTCTGATTATTTCTGGCTGGGTACTCTGCTGACATAATCTAATGTTTTGCTTTCGCTGTAAAGCCTTTTTGAAATCGGACAGTGTGGTTAGATTAACGAGAGTCTTGTCTTTAAAATGGTGTAAAATAGTCATATGTTTGAAAAATGGAAGTTTTCGGATTTTAGAGGAGTTTGTATTTCGCGCCACGCCCATCATTGGATATTGGAGCAGGTGTTCCGCTAGCGGAACGTCTAGATGTAAGAGGTTAAAGCTTATTGCCACTATCAGATATGTCTATGTCCTGGGAAATGTTCTTGTTACTTACAACCTCATGCTAATCGCATTAGCACACATTAGCTCAACCGTCCTGCGGGTGAGACACCAATCTGTAGAGATCCTTATAAAAATAAGTACATTTTGCTCACTGGGATTCTTCAAAATCTTGTGTCCTTGAACGTGTGCAAAGCCTGGGCATCCAAGGCTGCCTCTGTAGAGCCCGGGTCGGTGGTGATCATGGGTCAGTGCGGATTCACGGGTCAGTGCGGATGTATATTCTAGTTTATTTGATTTGATTCACATTGCGGTTGCCACATGATGCTGGATGGTACTTCCTGAATGAGAAGAATCAGAGGGGGTTGGTTAGGTTAGCAATGCAGCTGAACACATTGTCTGAAAAGTGATGTACTGTATACCGAGTGCTGTACAGGACTTACAACACATTCAGATAGTACTGAAGCTTTGTGATGTGAAGATATGGCTGTTACTGCAGTGGTGTGGAGACTGCATTGTTGGGTCTGGTGGACTGACAGAGTTGGCGGCAGAAGATGGAGTAGCCTGGAGGTTAAAACATAATGAATAAAAAATAATAAAATATAAACTGTTAAAGTGTAAGATAAATGTCATGAACCTTTTGACAGCTTGTTATGATAAAAAGGATTTACAACAGGTAAAACTGGACAGGTGGATTAGACTGAAGATGTGTATGGTTGAAAACAATGCAATGTGTAAAGCACTTGTGTTACTTGTTGGAAGTGGAAGCTGGCACACAGATCACCCCAATCATAACACCCACAGAACATTTTGCTCTACGTAAATGCTTAACAAGTTCCTCTAGATGTGCAGAAATGCATTCAGTGTAACTGAGGTACAGTATCACATTGTATCATTGACGTCAGTGGAGAAGAATCTGCAACTACAGTACCTGCTCTGTGGCCCCACCTGGCTCCTCCTGGAAGTGGAGGTGGAACAACATGGGGTACAATGAAGATGAATTTTGGGTACCAATATTTGTAATTCGATATCAATATAACGGTAGCTGTTATTCTAGTAATTTTTTTTATAGTTTATATTGTAGTAAATTCATATTCTAGTTTATGTTCTAGTAAGTTTTTTATAGTTTAGATTGTAGTAAGTTCATATTCTAGTTTATGTTCTAGTAAGTTTTTTTATAGTTTAGATTGTAGTAAGATCATATTCTAGTTTATGTTCTAGCAAGTTTTTTTATAGTTTAGATTGTAGTAAGTTCATATTCTATTTTATGTTCTCGTAAGGTCATATTATAGTTTGTTGTAGTAAGTTTTTTTTATAGTTTATATTGTAGTAAAATCATATTCTAGTTTATGTTCTAGTAAGTTTTTTATAGTTTAGATTGTAGTAAGTTAATATTCTAGTATATATTTGTCACAGTATCCACCGAGGATGGCGCCCCTCCTCGGTCGGGCGGCGCTCGGCGGTCGTCGTCGCCGGTCTACTAGCTGCCACCGATCTATGTTTCTGTGTTCTTTGTTTTTTGTCTGATCTAGACCGCACCTGTCTCTTGTCTGTCATTAGTGGGGAGGTATTTAGTTTGTTTCTTTGGGTTCGTCTCTGTGCGGGATTGTTTGTTCGTCAGCGGGCAGGTATGTGAACGGTCTGTGCTTTTGCACAATTCTCCCCCAGCGGATTCCTGCTAGAGGAATGTTGTATTTGCCGGGCTGCGCCCCGTGCGTATTTTTGTTTTCTCGGGGTTTACTGTGTTCTCTGGGCGCACCCTATGCCCTTTTGTTACGCCGAGTGGTTTTTCGGTGCAATAAATATACCGTTCTACGACACTACTGGACTACGTCTCCTGCTTTTGACTCTGCCCTTTCCTCCTGCCTTAAGAAACCGTGACAATATTGTAGTAAGTTCACATTCTAGTTTATGTTCTCGTAAGGTCATATTCTAGTTTATGTTCTAGCAAGTTTTTTTATAGTTATATTGTAGGAAGTATATATTCTAGATTATGTAATCAAGCAATAAAAATAATGTCTGAAATGTCTATGTCAAAATTTCTGATTTCCTTACCTTTGACTAAGTTTTTTAAAAAATTGTGTAGTCTTAGTGTAAATTTATCACAATACGCCTGGTGACTTTTTTTTTTCCAGGTTCCACCAGCTAGAGGTGGAAGGTGTTGATGGAAGTCCATCCATGTGCGTAATGTGTCCATTTTCATTGGAATTAGGTTCATAACTATCACTGGATTTCTGATTACCTCTGAGAATAACACTGCAACTAAAGCAGTTGCATCAAATTCATTACGCAGATGAAAAAGTAGTCCATCTTGATTTCCAGTGATTAAGTATATAAGAGCCTGACGGAAGTCTAGTGACTTTGATACCAGATTATCTAATTGAGCATATGAGAGAAATTCTGTCTTGCCCATTTTATTCTTGCAAAAAGACACTTTTAGACTTCCTGTTTTAATAGCAGACGCAATATTGGGATCCATAATTCTGTACAAAGGTTTAATATAGAGGTTTTCCATATTAACTGAAGAAATATAAATCCCAGAAATTATGTAAATGTTGTCCATTTCATTTTTTGATCTATTGTAATGCAACAAGTAATAAATTACACTAAGATAATCGTAAAAACTTTTGATGTAAATTACAATAGATGCTTTGGATGGTACATCCATTGAATCATTTACTAACATAATTTTTTTATAAAAAATACAATCTCCAAAATTAAAATGTTGCTTTAATCGATCAATCATTTTACTGATAACCTTTAAGCATTTCAATTTTCTGGGAACATTTTTTAAATTATTTTGAGTTGAAATTTTAATCTTCAAATTTGTTTTTTTTGTAACTTTTATGCCAATAAATGCGTTTTCATTTTCTTTGTACTGAAACACAAAAAATAAATGGAACAGAATTAGATTAACCTTGTTACATTAAACTAACTTGAAGATAAAGGGAGTGGCATGTTTTTCAAGCTTTCCATACAGTCATATGTTGACAAACACTATATGTGATCTTTTGATAAACAGATAAACAAACTCTTTTGATAAACAGACTATTGTAATTACAACATACTCTACATGTAGGTTAACATAGCTTTACCAGTTTAATTAACTGTCATCTAAATGCTCAGAATACGTTTTAAAAGAATCTTACCCCCATGTTGTTCCACTTCAGGTATTGGAAATGGACTGGTGTTGGTTAGGTGTTGGTTATTCATCAGCTTTATTGGGTGGTCAAATTGGGTGTGTCATGTGTGGGTGTTTCTAAGTCTACAGTACACGGATGCATATTCCTTCTTGTCCGCTCGCCTTTCTGTTCAGTTCCCTATGAAACTTTATAGATTAAACTTTATTTCATGTGCATTTGTAAAATCGCAACACACTTCACAATGAAAGATGGCAAACATTAGGCATTAAAATAAGTTAAACAACAACTTCAATCTCCAGGATCTCTCCCCTCTCTTCAAACAGGAATAACAACATAGTTAAGTGATGACGCCAAAGAAGTGAGTGTTTGGAGGATATACAGTTGAAGTCAGAAGTTTACGATGTGACCCAGTCGTTCTTTTTAAATGTTCCATTGCCATACTGGCTGGAAACGTTCTTATCCCTTGCTTGCTAGCTAGCCAACTGTGGCTAACTTACAGTCATGTCAAAAAGTGCAGCCAGAATAACAGCAAAGTATTTGCATTTGTTTAAGATGTTTTCTATTTACATTTATTTGGATACATCTATAACAATGAGCTAATGATGCACGATTTTAACTGGCATAGAAAATGTGCTCTCTCGACAGGACACTGTTGTTCAGAAGAGCTAGCCAACAACACAACTAACACAATCACTTCAAACTGAAGCTGGAAAGACAGCAAACTAGGTGCACTTCATAAATATTTTACGTTTTCGATTGATAATTATTTGTGTATATATCCATAAAAATGATGCTGATTCATGATTTCGACTGGTTGAGAAAAGCTGCCTGCATGTCTATCTCATCCCGACAGCTGGAGATCGAATTTGAATGTTGAAATAATGTTGCAAATGTCAGAGACAGACAGCAACGTTTGTACAAATTCTCCAGTGTTGAAAACTAACTGTGAGACGGCCCACAGTCCGGAGCCGAGAGGGAGACGGCCCACAGTCCGGAGCCGAGAGGGAGACGGCCCACAGTCCGGAGCCGGCGCAGCCAGAGTCGTCCTTCAGCCCGATGTCTCCAGCGATGCGCCATAGCCCAGAGACTTCGGGAGGGGTAAAATTTAATAAGTATTTAGCGGGGGTGGACAGGTTAGGTTGGAGTAAGGCCGGAGCCTGACCCACCTCCGTAGTAGGAGGTTGGGGAGGGGGGGGGGGGTGTAGCACAAGAACCGTCGGTGACGGTGGCCACCCTCCCTCCCCTCCCTTTAGTTAAGATTTTTTTTGTGTGTGTTTATTTTTGTGTAAGGTGCATCCAGGGTCTGCACCTTCAGGGGGGGGGGGGGGGGAGGAGAGTACTGTCACGTCCAGTATAAGGGGTTATTTGTTATTGTAGTTTGGTCAGGACGTGGCAGGGGTGTGTTTGTTTAGTGTTTCGGGGTTTGTTGGGCTATGTTCTATGTTAGTATATTTCTATGTTTATCTAGTATGTCTAGTTCTATGTTTAGTTAATGGGGTTGACCTTCAATTGGAAGCAGCTGCTCCTAGTTGCTTCTAATTGAAGGTCCTATTTAAGAGGGGTGTTTTTCTATGGGATTTTTTGTGGGTAGTTGTTCCTTGTTTTAGTGTTTGTTGCACCTGACAGGACTGTTTCGTTTTGTTCTTTTTTTGTATATGTATTTAGTTGTTTTTCCTTCTTCAAAATAAAAAGATGAGTATACATATTCCCGCTGCGTTTTGGTCTAATCCATACGACAACCGTGACATTACCGATGGGTGGGGCACATTGATCATCAGTTATCATATAAAAAAACTGCAAAACATTAGCCTCCAACCTATGAAAAAAGCCTGTGATGGCCGGGCTATCTACTCAGAATATTGCAAAATGTGCTTTCACCGAAAAGCTATTTTAAAATCGGACACCGCGATTGCATAAAGGAGTTCTGTATCTATAATTCTTAAAATAATTGTTATATTTTTTATGAACGTTTATCGTGAGTAATTTAGTAAATTCACCGGAAGTGTTCGGTGGGAATGCTAGTTCTGAACGTCACATGCTAATGTAAAAGCTGGTTTTTGATATAAATATGAACTTAATTGAACAAAAAATGCATGTATTGTATACCATAATGTCCTAGGAGTGTCATCTGATGAAGATCATCAAAGATTAGTGCTGCATTTAGCTGTGGTTTTGTTTTTTGTGACATTATATGCTAGCTTGAAAAATGGGTGTCTGATTATTTCTGGCTGGGTACTCTCCTGACATAATCTAATGTTTTGCTTTCGTTGTAAAGCCTTTTTGAAATCGGACAGTGTGGTTAGATAAAGGAGAGTCTTGTCTTTAAAATGGTGTAAAATAGTCATATGTTTGAAAAATGGAAGTTTCTGGATTTTCGAGGAGTTTGTATTTCGCGCCACGCCCTATCATTGGATATTGGAGCGGTGTTCCGCTAGCGGAACGTCTAGATGTAAGAGGTTAATGCAACCGCTGTGTCAGATTTCAAAAAAGCTTTACGGCAAAAGCACACTTTTCAATAATCTGAATACAGCGCACAGTCACCAAAACAAGCCATACAGATACCCGCCATGTTGTGGAGTCAACAAAACTCAGAAATAGCATGATAAATATTCACTTACCTTTGATCTTCATCAGAATGCACTCCCAGGAATCCCAGTTCCACAATAAATGTTTGTTTTGTTACAATAAAGTCAATATTTATGTCCAAATACCTCCTTTTTGTTTGCGCGTTCAGTTCACTATTCCAAATGCAGTAGCCGCATGCACTGGGTCCAGAGGAAAAGTCAAAAAAGTTGCTTTACAGTTTGTAGAAACATGTCAAATGATGTATAGAATCAATCTTTAGGATGTTTTTTTATCATAAATCTTCAATAATATTCCAACCGGACAATTCCTTTGTCTTCAGAAATGTAAAGGAACTCAGCTCGCTCTCTCGGCCGCACGCGTGTGACTGAGCTCATGGCTTTTTTCCAGACACATGATTCCAATAACTCTTTTTCTCTCCCCATTCACAGTAGAAGCCTGCAACAACGTTCTAAAGACTGTTGACATCTAGTGGAAGCCTTAGGAAGTGCAACATGACCCCACAGACACTGTATATTGGATTGGCAATCACTTGAAAAACTACAAACCTCAGATTTCCCACTTCCTGGTTGGATTTTTCTCAGGTTTTTGCCTGCCATATGAGTTCTGTTATACTCACTGACATCGTTCAAACAGTTTTAGAAACTTCAGAGTGTTTTCTATCCAAATCTACTAATAATATGCATATCCTAGCTTCTGGGCTTGAGTAGCAGGCAGTTTACTCTGGGCACAGTTTACTTCCGGACCTGAAAATACTACCCCCTACCCCAAAGACGTTAAAGTTTTGTATACTCACTGTACATTACATTTTTTATTGCTCTGGTATGGTGTATGTGAGGTATCACCTGTATTCATTTCAGTAACTCTATGCCAGTGGAAGGTTAAATAAATAGTCCATTCTCAAATCAAATTCATTTGGCTTCAAAATTGCTTGATTTAAAGGCATAGTATGTGACTTGGTAAGCTGACGGTTGGTATTGGGGAAATATTATGTCACCTGTAGGTACAGAATAATAATTTGTGTGTGTACGTGCATGTGTTATGGCTTCTTCTTTGCATCTTCACATTTGAATTATAGAGTAGGCATTAATGCAGATATCATGAACTGTAGCATATGCCCCCCCCCCCCCCTCCCATCCAGCACACACACACACACAGGATGTGTAGCCATGAATCGCTGATGAAATATTTAAACTGGGGTAATCATTTGTTCTTTCTTCTATCCTCCCTTTCTCTCCCAGTTCTGTCTCTCTTTCTCTCTCTTTCTCTTTCTATGTGAAGGTCTGTCGTTGTACTCTAGGGGAAACAGGGCGTGACATGCTGAGGTGATTCCACGGAAGACACTGGATGAAGAAAACGACAATTATATCACAGGAAAACACATGCACACACGCCTGCAGACACACTGCAACACCCCCCCCCCCCCCCCCCCCCCCCACAAACACACACACACTCTCTCTCTCACACACACACATACATTTGATTCTCATGAATAACCATTAAGCCATTTGCTAAGATTTCCCCCATTTTGACATGTGGACCTGTTCTCACTCTTACCCTGACGGATCGCTCCAGACACTTTTTCGGTCTTGTCTGAGGTATTTTATATTGAATGTCAGAATGGCCATATTCTGAATACACTCTAGCACTAAATCAATGATCATTTACTACGCTTTTCCATTGAAGGCCATATTGAGGTTAAATCAATGACTGGAGTTTTCAATTGATAAAAAACAAATGACTATCTCATGTTGAAAGTGCAAGTCAGTATAGTGTATTTACTGGTCAATGTATTCCCTATACTGTACTTTGACTTGTCTAGTCATTCCTTGTATTCATATTTTTTTGGTGTATTGTACCTCCTTGACTAATCAATCACATCATTCCATGTATTAGAAAAACAGTTTTGTGTTTGGTTAAATAAGTTATTCTGTATGTTTGTCTCTTTTTTAATGTAGAATATTACATCAAATCAAATCCAAACAAATCACTATCTCTGTCAGATCCATTAGCCTTTATCTTCTGTGGCCAGATGACGTGGCGAGGTCCACATCCTGCTGAACATCCAATCACATCTTATCGGTCCCTGCGGTCTGGTGTGCTGAGAGTCATCTGTGTGGTGGTCTTGGGAGGCCATTACTGTGAGTAAAAGATGTCGAAAATACATATTTTTGGTTGAAAAGATGTTTGAAATCGCTTAAGGATCCACCCTTTTTTTCAATTTTCACCTAAAATGACATACCAAAATTAAACTGCATATTCTTGATACCATTTGAAAGGAAACACTGAAGTTTGTGGAAATGTGAAATTAACGTAGGAGAATATAACACATTAGATCTGGTAAAAGATAAAGAAAAAAACTACATTTTTTTGTATTATCATCTTTGAAATGCAAGAGAAAGGCCACAATGTATTATTCTTGCCCAGGCGCAATTTGTGATTTTTGCCACTAGACGGCAGCAGTGTATGTGCAAAGTTTTAGACTGATCCAATGAACCATTGTATTCCTGATCAACATTTTGTATCAAGACTGCCCAAATGTGCCGAATTGGATTATTAATAACTTTTCAAGTTCATAACTGTGCACTCTCCTCAAACAATAGCATGGTATTCTTTCACTGTAATAGCTACTGCAATTTGGACAGTGCAGTTAGAGTAACAAGAATTAACCTGTTTTGGCTAGGGGGCAGTATTTTCACAGCCGGATAAAAAAAACGTACCCGATTTAATCTGATTATTACTCCTGCCCAGAAACTAGAATATGCATATAATTATTAGCTTTGGATAGAAAACACTCCAAAGTTTCTAAAACTGTTTGAATGGTGTCTGTGAGTATAACAGAACTCATTTGGCAGGCCAAAACCTGAGAAGATTCCATGCAGGAAGTGGCCTGTCTGACAATTTCTTGCCCTTCTTGATTATCTCTATCCATTACAGACGATCTCTGCTGATACGTGACACTTCCTAAGGCTCCCATGGGCTGTCAGAAGGCGGCAAAAAGCTGAATCGTGGCTTTGCAGGCTCTGGTTGAAAAAAAGTAGCGCGTTTGGGTAGTGGCTGGTTACAGTACTGTGAGACTCAGGCTCGTGCCCGCGTCGACCGAATGCTTTGTTTTCTTTTGTCTGTTTACCTAAACGCAGATTCCCGGTCAGAATATTATCACTTTTTTACGAGAAAAATGGCATAAAAATTGATTTTAAACAGCGGTTGACATGCTTCGAAGTACGGTAATGGAATATTTAGAAATCTTTTGTCACGAATTGCGCCATGCTCGTGACCCTTATTTACACTTCGGATAGTGTCTTGAACGCACGAACAAAACGCCGTTATTTGGATATAACGATGGATTATTTTAGACCAAACCAACATTTGTTATTGAAGTAGCAGTCCTGGGAGTGCATTCTGACGAAGACAACAAAGGTAATCAAACTTTTGTAATAGTAAATCGGAGTTTGGTCAGGGCTAAACTTGGTCGGTGTCTAAATGGCTAGCCGTGATGGCTGGGCTATCTACTGAGAATATTGCAAAATGTGCTTTCACCGAAAAGCTATTTTAAAATCGGACATATCGAGTGCATAGAGGAGTTCTGTATCTATAATTCTTAAAATAATTGTTATGTTTTTTGTGAACGTTTATCGTGAGTAATTTAGTAAATTCACCGGATGTTTGCGGGGGTATGCTAGTTCTGAACGTCACATGCTAATGTAAAAAGCTGGTTTTTGATGTAAATATGAACTTGATTGAACAAAACATGCATGCATTGTATAACATAATGTCCTAGGGTTGTCATCTGATGAAGATCATCAAAGGTTAGTGCTGCATTTAGCTGTGGTTTGGGTTTATGTGACATTATATGCTAGCTTGAAAAATGGGTGTCTGATTATTTCTGGCTGGGTACTCTGCTGACATAATCTAATGTTTTGCTTTCGCTGTAAAGCCTTTTTGAAATCGGACAGTGTGGTTAGATTAACGAGAGTCTTGTCTTTAAAATGGTGTAAAATAGTCATATGTTTGAAAAATGGAAGTTTTCGGATTTTAGAGGAGTTTGTATTTCGCGCCACGCCCATCATTGGATATTGGAGCAGGTGTTCCGCTAGCGGAACGTCTAGATGTAAGAGGTTAAAGCTTATTGCCACTATCAGATATGTCTATGTCCTGGGAAATGTTCTTGTTACTTACAACCTCATGCTAATCGCATTAGCACACATTAGCTCAACCGTCCTGCGGGTGAGACACCAATCTGTAGAGATCCTTATAAAAATAAGTACATTTTGCTCACTGGGATTCTTCAAAATCTTGTGTCCTTGAACGTGTGCAAAGCCTGGGCATCCAAGGCTGCCTCTGTAGAGCCCGGGTCGGTGGTGATCATGGGTCAGTGCGGATTCACGGGTCAGTGCGGATGTATATTCTAGTTTATTTGATTTGATTCACATTGCGGTTGCCACATGATGCTGGATGGTACTTCCTGAATGAGAAGAATCAGAGGGGGTTGGTTAGGTTAGCAATGCAGCTGAACACATTGTCTGAAAAGTGATGTACTGTATACCGAGTGCTGTACAGGACTTACAACACATTCAGATAGTACTGAAGCTTTGTGATGTGAAGATATGGCTGTTACTGCAGTGGTGTGGAGACTGCATTGTTGGGTCTGGTGGACTGACAGAGTTGGCGGCAGAAGATGGAGTAGCCTGGAGGTTAAAACATAATGAATAAAAAATAATAAAATATAAACTGTTAAAGTGTAAGATAAATGTCATGAACCTTTTGACAGCTTGTTATGATAAAAAGGATTTACAACAGGTAAAACTGGACAGGTGGATTAGACTGAAGATGTGTATGGTTGAAAACAATGCAATGTGTAAAGCACTTGTGTTACTTGTTGGAAGTGGAAGCTGGCACACAGATCACCCCAATCATAACACCCACAGAACATTTTGCTCTACGTAAATGCTTAACAAGTTCCTCTAGATGTGCAGAAATGCATTCAGTGTAACTGAGGTACAGTATCACATTGTATCATTGACGTCAGTGGAGAAGAATCTGCAACTACAGTACCTGCTCTGTGGCCCCACCTGGCTCCTCCTGGAAGTGGAGGTGGAACAACATGGGGTACAATGAAGATGAATTTTGGGTACCAATATTTGTAATTCGATATCAATATAACGGTAGCTGTTATTCTAGTAATTTTTTTTATAGTTTATATTGTAGTAAATTCATATTCTAGTTTATGTTCTAGTAAGTTTTTTATAGTTTAGATTGTAGTAAGTTCATATTCTAGTTTATGTTCTAGTAAGTTTTTTTATAGTTTAGATTGTAGTAAGATCATATTCTAGTTTATGTTCTAGCAAGTTTTTTTATAGTTTAGATTGTAGTAAGTTCATATTCTATTTTATGTTCTCGTAAGGTCATATTATAGTTTGTTGTAGTAAGTTTTTTTTATAGTTTATATTGTAGTAAAATCATATTCTAGTTTATGTTCTAGTAAGTTAATATTCTAGTTTATGTTCTAGTAAGTTTTTTATAGTTTAGATTGTAGTAAGTTAATATTCTAGTATATATTTGTCACAGTATCCACCGAGGATGGCGCCCCTCCTCGGTCGGGCGGCGCTCGGCGGTCGTCGTCGCCGGTCTACTAGCTGCCACCGATCTATGTTTCTGTGTTCTTTGTTTTTTGTCTGATCTAGACCGCACCTGTCTCTTGTCTGTCATTAGTGGGGAGGTATTTAGTTTGTTTCTTTGGGTTCGTCTCTGTGCGGGATTGTTTGTTCGTCAGCGGGCAGGTATGTGAACGGTCTGTGCTTTTGCACAATTCTCCCCCAGCGGATTCCTGCTAGAGGAATGTTGTATTTGCCGGGCTGCGCCCCGTGCGTATTTTTGTTTTCTCGGGGTTTACTGTGTTCTCTGGGCGCACCCTATGCCCTTTTGTTACGCCGAGTGGTTTTTCGGTGCAATAAATATACCGTTCTACGACACTACTGGACTACGTCTCCTGCTTTTGACTCTGCCCTTTCCTCCTGCCTTAAGAAACCGTGACAATATTGTAGTAAGTTCACATTCTAGTTTATGTTCTCGTAAGGTCATATTCTAGTTTATGTTCTAGCAAGTTTTTTTATAGTTATATTGTAGGAAGTATATATTCTAGATTATGTAATCAAGCAATAAAAATAATGTCTGAAATGTCTATGTCAAAATTTCTGATTTCCTTACCTTTGACTAAGTTTTTTAAAAAATTGTGTAGTCTTAGTGTAAATTTATCACAATACGCCTGGTGACTTTTTTTTTTCCAGGTTCCACCAGCTAGAGGTGGAAGGTGTTGATGGAAGTCCATCCATGTGCGTAATGTGTCCATTTTCATTGGAATTAGGTTCATAACTATCATCACTGGATTTCTGATTACCTCTGAGAATAACACTGCAACTAAAGCAGTTGCATCAAATTCATTACGCAGATGAAAAAGTAGTCCATCTTGATTTCCAGTGATTAAGTATATAAGAGCCTGACGGAAGTCTAGTGACTTTGATACCAGATTATCTAATTGAGCATATGAGAGAAATTCTGTCTTGGCCATTTTATTCTTGCAAAAAGACACTTTTAGACTTCCTGTTTTAATAGCAGACGCAATATTGGGATCCATAATTCTGTACAAAGGTTTAATATAGAGGTTTTCCATATTAACTGAAGAAATATAAATCCCAGAAATTATGTAAATGTTGTCCATTTCATTTTTTGATCTATTGTAATGCAACAAGTAATAAATTACACTAAGATAATCGTAAAAACTTTTGATGTAAATTACAATAGATGCTTTGGATGGTACATCCATTGAATCATTTACTAACATAATTTTTTTATAAAAAATACAATCTCCAAAATTAAAATGTTGCTTTAATCGATCAATCATTTTACTGATAACCTTTAAGCATTTCAATTTTCTGGGAACATTTTTTAAATTATTTTGAGTTGAAATTTTAATCTTCAAATTTGTTTTTTTTGTAACTTTTATGCCAATAAATGCGTTTTCATTTTCTTTGTACTGAAACACAAAAAATAAATGGAACAGAATTAGATTAACCTTGTTACATTAAACTAACTTGAAGATAAAGGGAGTGGCATGTTTTTCAAGCTTTCCATACAGTCATATGTTGACAAACACTATATGTGATCTTTTGATAAACAGATAAACAAACTCTTTTGATAAACAGACTATTGTAATTACAACATACTCTACATGTAGGTTAACATAGCTTTACCAGTTTAATTAACTGTCATCTAAATGCTCAGAATACGTTTTAAAAGAATCTTACCCCCATGTTGTTCCACTTCAGGTATTGGAAATGGACTGGTGTTGGTTAGGTGTTGGTTATTCATCAGCTTTATTGGGTGGTCAAATTGGGTGTGTCATGTGTGGGTGTTTCTAAGTCTACAGTACACGGATGCATATTCCTTCTTGTCCGCTCGCCTTTCTGTTCAGTTCCCTATGAAACTTTATAGATTAAACTTTATTTCATGTGCATTTGTAAAATCGCAACACACTTCACAATGAAAGATGGCAAACATTAGGCATTAAAATAAGTTAAACAACAACTTCAATCTCCAGGATCTCTCCCCTCTCTTCAAACAGGAATAACAACATAGTTAAGTGATGACGCCAAAGAAGTGAGTGTTTGGAGGATATACAGTTGAAGTCAGAAGTTTACGATGTGACCCAGTCGTTCTTTTTAAATGTTCCATTGCCATACTGGCTGGAAACGTTCTTATCCCTTGCTTGCTAGCTAGCCAACTGTGGCTAACTTACAGTCATGTCAAAAAGTGCAGCCAGAATAACAGCAAAGTATTTGCATTTGTTTAAGATGTTTTCTATTTACATTTATTTGGATACATCTATAACAATGAGCTAATGATGCACGATTTTAACTGGCATAGAAAATGTGCTCTCTCGACAGGACACTGATGTTCAGAAGAGCTAGCCAACAACACAACTAACACAATCACTTCAAACTGAAGCTGGAAAGACAGCAAACTAGGTGCACTTCATAAATATTTTACGTTTTCGATTGATAATTATTTGTGTATATATCCATAAAAATGATGCTGATTCATGATTTCGACTGGTTGAGAGAAGCTGCCTGCATGTCTATCTCATCCCGACAGCTGGAGATCGAATTTGAATGTTGAAATAATGTTGCAAATGTCAGAGACAGACAGCAACGTTTGTACAAATTCTCCAGTGTTGAAAACTAACTGTGAGACGGCCCACAGTCCGGAGCCGAGAGGGAGACGGCCCACAGTCCGGAGCCGAGAGGGAGACGGCCCACAGTCCGGAGCCGAGAGGGAGACGGCCCACAGTCCGGAGCCGGCGCAGCCAGAGTCGTCCTTCAGCCCGATGTCTCCAGCGATGCGCCATAGCCCAGAGACTTCGGGAGGGGTAAAATTGAATAAGTATTTAGCGGGGGTGGACAGGTTAGGTTGGAGTAAGGCCGGAGCCTGACCCACCTCCGTAGTAGGAGGTTGGGGAGGGGGGGGGGGGGTGTAGCACAAGAACCGTCGGTGACGGTGGCCACCCTCCCTCCCCTCCCTTTAGTTAAGATTTTTTTTGTGTGTGTTTATTTTTGTGTAAGGTGCATCCAGGGTCTGCACCTTCAGGGGGGGAGGGGGGGGGGGGGGGGGGGGGGAGAGGAGAGTACTGTCACGTCCAGTATAAGGGGTTATTTGTTATTGTAGTTTGGTCAGGACGTGGCAGGGGTGTGTTTGTTTAGAGTGTTTCGGGGTTTGTTGGGCTATGTTCTATGTTAGTATATTTCTATGTTTATCTAGTATGTCTAGTTCTATGTTTAGTTAATGGGGTTGACCTTCAATTGGAAGCAGCTGCTCCTAGTTGCTTCTAATTGAAGGTCCTATTTAAGAGGGGTGTTTTTCTATGGGATTTTTTGTGGGTAGTTGTTCCTTGTTTTAGTGTTTGTTGCACCTGACAGGACTGTTTCGTTTTGTTCTTTTTTTGTATATGTATTTAGTTGTTTTTCCTTCTTCAAAATAAAAAGATGAGTATACATATTCCCGCTGCGTTTTGGTCTAATCCATACGACAACCGTGACATTACCGATGGGTGGGGCACATTGATCATCAGTTATCATATAAAAAAACTGCAAAACATTAGCCTCCAACCTATGAAAAAAGCCTGTGATGGCCGGGCTATCTACTCAGAATATTGCAAAATGTGCTTTCACCGAAAAGCTATTTTAAAATCGGACACCGCGATTGCATAAAGGAGTTCTGTATCTATAATTCTTAAAATAATTGTTATATTTTTTATGAACGTTTATCGTGAGTAATTTAGTAAATTCACCGGAAGTGTTCGGTGGGAATGCTAGTTCTGAACGTCACATGCTAATGTAAAAGCTGGTTTTTGATATAAATATGAACTTAATTGAACAAAAAATGCATGTATTGTATACCATAATGTCCTAGGAGTGTCATCTGATGAAGATCATCAAAGATTAGTGCTGCATTTAGCTGTGGTTTTGTTTTTTGTGACATTATATGCTAGCTTGAAAAATGGGTGTCTGATTATTTCTGGCTGGGTACTCTCCTGACATAATCTAATGTTTTGCTTTCGTTGTAAAGCCTTTTTGAAATCGGACAGTGTGGTTAGATAAAGGAGAGTCTTGTCTTTAAAATGGTGTAAAATAGTCATATGTTTGAAAAATGGAAGTTTCTGGATTTTCGAGGAGTTTGTATTTCGCGCCACGCCCTATCATTGGATATTGGAGCGGTGTTCCGCTAGCGGAACGTCTAGATGTAAGAGGTTAATGCAACCGCTGTGTCAGATTTCAAAAAAGCTTTACGGCAAAAGCACACTTTTCAATAATCTGAATACAGCGCACAGTCACCAAAACAAGCCATACAGATACCCGCCATGTTGTGGAGTCAACAAAACTCAGAAATAGCATGATAAATATTCACTTACCTTTGATCTTCATCAGAATGCACTCCCAGGAATCCCAGTTCCACAATAAATGTTTGTTTTGTTACAATAAAGTCAATATTTATGTCCAAATACCTCCTTTTTGTTTGCGCGTTCAGTTCACTATTCCAAATGCAGTAGCCGCATGCACTGGGTCCAGAGGAAAAGTCAAAAAAGTTGCTTTACAGTTTGTAGAAACATGTCAAATGATGTATAGAATCAATCTTTAGGATGTTTTTTTATCATAAATCTTCAATAATATTCCAACCGGACAATTCCTTTGTCTTCAGAAATGTAAAGGAACTCAGCTCGCTCTCTCGGCCGCACGCGTGTGACTGAGCTCATGGCTTTTTTCCAGACACATGATTCCAATAACTCTTTTTCTCTCCCCATTCACAGTAGAAGCCTGCAACAACGTTCTAAAGACTGTTGACATCTAGTGGAAGCCTTAGGAAGTGCAACATGACCCCACAGACACTGTATATTGGATTGGCAATCACTTGAAAAACTACAAACCTCAGATTTCCCACTTCCTGGTTGGATTTTTCTCAGGTTTTTGCCTGCCATATGAGTTCTGTTATACTCACTGACATCGTTCAAACAGTTTTAGAAACTTCAGAGTGTTTTCTATCCAAATCTACTAATAATATGCATATCCTAGCTTCTGGGCTTGAGTAGCAGGCAGTTTACTCTGGGCACAGTTTACTTCCGGACCTGAAAATACTACCCCCTACCCCAAAGACGTTAAAGTTTTGTATACTCACTGTACATTACATTTTTTATTGCTCTGGTATGGTGTATGTGAGGTATCACCTGTATTCATTTCAGTAACTCTATGCCAGTGGAAGGTTAAATAAATAGTCCATTCTCAAATCAAATTCATTTGGCTTCAAAATTGCTTGATTTAAAGGCATAGTATGTGACTTGGTAAGCTGACGGTTGGTATTGGGGAAATATTATGTCACCTGTAGGTACAGAATAATAATTTGTGTGTGTACGTGCATGTGTTATGGCTTCTTCTTTGCATCTTCACATTTGAATTATAGAGTAGGCATTAATGCAGATATCATGAACTGTAGCATATGCCCCCCCCCCCCCCTCCCATCCAGCACACACACACACACAGGATGTGTAGCCATGAATCGCTGATGAAATATTTAAACTGGGGTAATCATTTGTTCTTTCTTCTATCCTCCCTTTCTCTCCCAGTTCTGTCTCTCTTTCTCTCTCTTTCTCTTTCTATGTGAAGGTCTGTCGTTGTACTCTAGGGGAAACAGGGCGTGACATGCTGAGGTGATTCCACGGAAGACACTGGATGAAGAAAACGACAATTATATCACAGGAAAACACATGCACACACGCCTGCAGACACACTGCAACACCACCCCCCCCCCCCCCCCCCCCCCCCCACAAACACACACACACTCTCTCTCTCACACACACACATACATTTGATTCTCATGAATAACCATTAAGCCATTTGCTAAGATTTCCCCCATTTTGACATGTGGACCTGTTCTCACTCTTACCCTGACGGATCGCTCCAGACACTTTTTCGGTCTTGTCTGAGGTATTTTATATTGAATGTCAGAATGGCCATATTCTGAATACACTCTAGCACTAAATCAATGATCATTTACTACGCTTTTCCATTGAAGGCCATATTGAGGTTAAATCAATGACTGGAGTTTTCAATTGATAAAAAACAAATGACTATCTCATGTTGAAAGTGCAAGTCAGTATAGTGTATTTACTGGTCAATGTATTCCCTATACTGTACTTTGACTTGTCTAGTCATTCCTTGTATTCATATTTTTTTGGTGTATTGTACCTCCTTGACTAATCAATCACATCATTCCATGTATTAGAAAAACAGTTTTGTGTTTGGTTAAATAAGTTATTCTGTATGTTTGTCTCTTTTTTAATGTAGAATATTACATCAAATCAAATCCAAACAAATCACTATCTCTGTCAGATCCATTAGCCTTTATCTTCTGTGGCCAGATGACGTGGCGAGGTCCACATCCTGCTGAACATCCAATCACATCTTATCGGTCCCTGCGGTCTGGTGTGCTGAGAGTCATCTATGTGGTGGTCTTGGGAGGCCATTACTGTGAGTAAAAGATGTTTGAAATCGCTTAAGGATCCACCCTTTTTTTCAATTTTCACCTAAAATGACATACCAAAATTAAACTGCATATTCTTGATACCATTTGAAAGGAAACACTGAAGTTTGTGGAAATGTGAAATTAACGTAGGAGAATATAACACATTAGATCTGGTAAAAGATAAAGAAAAAAACTACATTTTTTTGTATTATCATCTTTGAAATGCAAGAGAAAGGCCACAATGTATTATTCTTGCCCAGGCGCAATTTGTGATTTTTGCCACTAGACGGCAGCAGTGTATGTGCAAAGTTTTAGACTGATCCAATGAACCATTGTATTCCTGATCAACATTTTGTATCAAGACTGCCCAAATGTGCCGAATTGGATTATTAATAACTTTTCAAGTTCATAACTGTGCACTCTCCTCAAACAATAGCATGGTATTCTTTCACTGTAATAGCTACTGCAATTTGGACAGTGCAGTTAGAGTAACAAGAATTAACCTGTTTTGGCTAGGGGGCAGTATTTTCACAGCCGGATAAAAAAAACGTACCCGATTTAATCTGATTATTACTCCTGCCCAGAAACTAGAATATGCATATAATTATTAGCTTTGGATAGAAAACACTCCAAAGTTTCTAAAACTGTTTGAATGGTGTCTGTGAGTATAACAGAACTCATTTGGCAGGCCAAAACCTGAGAAGATTCCATGCAGGAAGTGGCCTGTCTGACAATTTCTTGCCCTTCTTGATTATCTCTATCCATTACAGACGATCTCTGCTGATACGTGACACTTCCTAAGGCTCCCATGGGCTGTCAGAAGGCGGCAAAAAGCTGAATCGTGGCTTTGCAGGCTCTGGTTGAAAAAAAGTAGCGCGTTTGGGTAGTGGCTGGTTACAGTACTGTGAGACTCAGGCTCGTGCCCGCGTCGACCGAATGCTTTGTTTTCTTTTGTCTGTTTACCTAAACGCAGATTCCCGGTCAGAATATTATCACTTTTTTACGAGAAAAATGGCATAAAAATTGATTTTAAACAGCGGTTGACATGCTTCGAAGTACGGTAATGGAATATTTAGAAATCTTTTGTCACGAATTGCGCCATGCTCGTGACCCTTATTTACACTTCGGATAGTGTCTTGAACGCACGAACAAAACGCCGTTATTTGGATATAACGATGGATTATTTTAGACCAAACCAACATTTGTTATTGAAGTAGCAGTCCTGGGAGTGCATTCTGACGAAGACAACAAAGGTAATCAAACTTTTGTAATAGTAAATCGGAGTTTGGTCAGGGCTAAACTTGGTCGGTGTCTAAATGGCTAGCCGTGATGGCTGGGCTATCTACTGAGAATATTGCAAAATGTGCTTTCACCGAAAAGCTATTTTAAAATCGGACATATCGAGTGCATAGAGGAGTTCTGTATCTATAATTCTTAAAATAATTGTTATGTTTTTTGTGAACGTTTATCGTGAGTAATTTAGTAAATTCACCGGATGTTTGCGGGGGTATGCTAGTTCTGAACGTCACATGCTAATGTAAAAAGCTGGTTTTTGATGTAAATATGAACTTGATTGAACAAAACATGCATGCATTGTATAACATAATGTCCTAGGGTTGTCATCTGATGAAGATCATCAAAGGTTAGTGCTGCATTTAGCTGTGGTTTGGGTTTATGTGACATTATATGCTAGCTTGAAAAATGGGTGTCTGATTATTTCTGGCTGGGTACTCTGCTGACATAATCTAATGTTTTGCTTTCGCTGTAAAGCCTTTTTGAAATCGGACAGTGTGGTTAGATTAACGAGAGTCTTGTCTTTAAAATGGTGTAAAATAGTCATATGTTTGAAAAATGGAAGTTTTCGGATTTTAGAGGAGTTTGTATTTCGCGCCACGCCCATCATTGGATATTGGAGCAGGTGTTCCGCTAGCGGAACGTCTAGATGTAAGAGGTTAAAGCTTATTGCCACTATCAGATATGTCTATGTCCTGGGAAATGTTCTTGTTACTTACAACCTCATGCTAATCGCATTAGCACACATTAGCTCAACCGTCCTGCGGGTGAGACACCAATCTGTAGAGATCCTTATAAAAATAAGTACATTTTGCTCACTGGGATTCTTCAAAATCTTGTGTCCTTGAACGTGTGCAAAGCCTGGGCATCCAAGGCTGCCTCTGTAGAGCCCGGGTCGGTGGTGATCATGGGTCAGTGCGGATTCACGGGTCAGTGCGGATGTATATTCTAGTTTATTTGATTTGATTCACATTGCGGTTGCCACATGATGCTGGATGGTACTTCCTGAATGAGAAGAATCAGAGGGGGTTGGTTAGGTTAGCAATGCAGCTGAACACATTGTCTGAAAAGTGATGTACTGTATACCGAGTGCTGTACAGGACTTACAACACATTCAGATAGTACTGAAGCTTTGTGATGTGAAGATATGGCTGTTACTGCAGTGGTGTGGAGACTGCATTGTTGGGTCTGGTGGACTGACAGAGTTGGCGGCAGAAGATGGAGTAGCCTGGAGGTTAAAACATAATGAATAAAAAATAATAAAATATAAACTGTTAAAGTGTAAGATAAATGTCATGAACCTTTTGACAGCTTGTTATGATAAAAAGGATTTACAACAGGTAAAACTGGACAGGTGGATTAGACTGAAGATGTGTATGGTTGAAAACAATGCAATGTGTAAAGCACTTGTGTTACTTGTTGGAAGTGGAAGCTGGCACACAGATCACCCCAATCATAACACCCACAGAACATTTTGCTCTACGTAAATGCTTAACAAGTTCCTCTAGATGTGCAGAAATGCATTCAGTGTAACTGAGGTACAGTATCACATTGTATCATTGACGTCAGTGGAGAAGAATCTGCAACTACAGTACCTGCTCTGTGGCCCCACCTGGCTCCTCCTGGAAGTGGAGGTGGAACAACATGGGGTACAATGAAGATGAATTTTGGGTACCAATATTTGTAATTCGATATCAATATAACGGTAGCTGTTATTCTAGTAATTTTTTTTATAGTTTATATTGTAGTAAATTCATATTCTAGTTTATGTTCTAGTAAGTTTTTTATAGTTTAGATTGTAGTAAGTTCATATTCTAGTTTATGTTCTAGTAAGTTTTTTTATAGTTTAGATTGTAGTAAGATCATATTCTAGTTTATGTTCTAGCAAGTTTTTTTATAGTTTAGATTGTAGTAAGTTCATATTCTATTTTATGTTCTCGTAAGGTCATATTATAGTTTGTTGTAGTAAGTTTTTTTTATAGTTTATATTGTAGTAAAATCATATTCTAGTTTATGTTCTAGTAAGTTAATATTCTAGTTTATGTTCTAGTAAGTTTTTTATAGTTTAGATTGTAGTAAGTTAATATTCTAGTATATATTTGTCACAGTATCCACCGAGGATGGCGCCCCTCCTCGGTCGGGCGGCGCTCGGCGGTCGTCGTCGCCGGTCTACTAGCTGCCACCGATCTATGTTTCTGTGTTCTTTGTTTTTTGTCTGATCTAGACCGCACCTGTCTCTTGTCTGTCATTAGTGGGGAGGTATTTAGTTTGTTTCTTTGGGTTCGTCTCTGTGCGGGATTGTTTGTTCGTCAGCGGGCAGGTATGTGAACGGTCTGTGCTTTTGCACAATTCTCCCCCAGCGGATTCCTGCTAGAGGAATGTTGTATTTGCCGGGCTGCGCCCCGTGCGTATTTTTGTTTTCTCGGGGTTTACTGTGTTCTCTGGGCGCACCCTATGCCCTTTTGTTACGCCGAGTGGTTTTTCGGTGCAATAAATATACCGTTCTACGACACTACTGGACTACGTCTCCTGCTTTTGACTCTGCCCTTTCCTCCTGCCTTAAGAAACCGTGACAATATTGTAGTAAGTTCACATTCTAGTTTATGTTCTCGTAAGGTCATATTCTAGTTTATGTTCTAGCAAGTTTTTTTATAGTTATATTGTAGGAAGTATATATTCTAGATTATGTAATCAAGCAATAAAAATAATGTCTGAAATGTCTATGTCAAAATTTCTGATTTCCTTACCTTTGACTAAGTTTTTTAAAAAATTGTGTAGTCTTAGTGTAAATTTATCACAATACGCCTGGTGACTTTTTTTTTTCCAGGTTCCACCAGCTAGAGGTGGAAGGTGTTGATGGAAGTCCATCCATGTGCGTAATGTGTCCATTTTCATTGGAATTAGGTTCATAACTATCATCACTGGATTTCTGATTACCTCTGAGAATAACACTGCAACTAAAGCAGTTGCATCAAATTCATTACGCAGATGAAAAAGTAGTCCATCTTGATTTCCAGTGATTAAGTATATAAGAGCCTGACGGAAGTCTAGTGACTTTGATACCAGATTATCTAATTGAGCATATGAGAGAAATTCTGTCTTGCCCATTTTATTCTTGCAAAAAGACACTTTTAGACTTCCTGTTTTAATAGCAGACGCAATATTGGGATCCATAATTCTGTACAAAGGTTTAATATAGAGGTTTTCCATATTAACTGAAGAAATATAAATCCCAGAAATTATGTAAATGTTGTCCATTTCATTTTTTGATCTATTGTAATGCAACAAGTAATAAATTACACTAAGATAATCGTAAAAACTTTTGATGTAAATTACAATAGATGCTTTGGATGGTACATCCATTGAATCATTTACTAACATAATTTTTTTATAAAAAATACAATCTCCAAAATTAAAATGTTGCTTTAATCGATCAATCATTTTACTGATAACCTTTAAGCATTTCAATTTTCTGGGAACATTTTTTAAATTATTTTGAGTTGAAATTTTAATCTTCAAATTTGTTTTTTTTGTAACTTTTATGCCAATAAATGCGTTTTCATTTTCTTTGTACTGAAACACAAAAAATAAATGGAACAGAATTAGATTAACCTTGTTACATTAAACTAACTTGAAGATAAAGGGAGTGGCATGTTTTTCAAGCTTTCCATACAGTCATATGTTGACAAACACTATATGTGATCTTTTGATAAACAGATAAACAAACTCTTTTGATAAACAGACTATTGTAATTACAACATACTCTACATGTAGGTTAACATAGCTTTACCAGTTTAATTAACTGTCATCTAAATGCTCAGAATACGTTTTAAAAGAATCTTACCCCCATGTTGTTCCACTTCAGGTATTGGAAATGGACTGGTGTTGGTTAGGTGTTGGTTATTCATCAGCTTTATTGGGTGGTCAAATTGGGTGTGTCATGTGTGGGTGTTTCTAAGTCTACAGTACACGGATGCATATTCCTTCTTGTCCGCTCGCCTTTCTGTTCAGTTCCCTATGAAACTTTATAGATTAAACTTTATTTCATGTGCATTTGTAAAATCGCAACACACTTCACAATGAAAGATGGCAAACATTAGGCATTAAAATAAGTTAAACAACAACTTCAATCTCCAGGATCTCTCCCCTCTCTTCAAACAGGAATAACAACATAGTTAAGTGATGACGCCAAAGAAGTGAGTGTTTGGAGGATATACAGTTGAAGTCAGAAGTTTACGATGTGACCCAGTCGTTCTTTTTAAATGTTCCATTGCCATACTGGCTGGAAACGTTCTTATCCCTTGCTTGCTAGCTAGCCAACTGTGGCTAACTTACAGTCATGTCAAAAAGTGCAGCCAGAATAACAGCAAAGTATTTGCATTTGTTTAAGATGTTTTCTATTTACATTTATTTGGATACATCTATAACAATGAGCTAATGATGCACGATTTTAACTGGCATAGAAAATGTGCTCTCTCGACAGGACACTGATGTTCAGAAGAGCTAGCCAACAACACAACTAACACAATCACTTCAAACTGAAGCTGGAAAGACAGCAAACTAGGTGCACTTCATAAATATTTTACGTTTTCGATTGATAATTATTTGTGTATATATCCATAAAAATGATGCTGATTCATGATTTCGACTGGTTGAGAGAAGCTGCCTGCATGTCTATCTCATCCCGACAGCTGGAGATCGAATTTGAATGTTGAAATAATGTTGCAAATGTCAGAGACAGACAGCAACGTTTGTACAAATTCTCCAGTGTTGAAAACTAACTGTGAGACGGCCCACAGTCCGGAGCCGAGAGGGAGACGGCCCACAGTCCGGAGCCGAGAGGGAGACGGCCCACAGTCCGGAGCCGAGAGGGAGACGGCCCACAGTCCGGAGCCGGCGCAGCCAGAGTCGTCCTTCAGCCCGATGTCTCCAGCGATGCGCCATAGCCCAGAGACTTCGGGAGGGGTAAAATTGAATAAGTATTTAGCGGGGGTGGACAGGTTAGGTTGGAGTAAGGCCGGAGCCTGACCCACCTCCGTAGTAGGAGGTTGGGGAGGGGGGGGGGGGTGTAGCACAAGAACCGTCGGTGACGGTGGCCACCCTCCCTCCCCTCCCTTTAGTTAAGATTTTTTTTGTGTGTGTTTATTTTTGTGTAAGGTGCATCCAGGGTCTGCACCTTCAGGGGGGGGAGGGGGGGGGGGGGGGGGGGGGGGGAGAGGAGAGTACTGTCACGTCCAGTATAAGGGGTTATTTGTTATTGTAGTTTGGTCAGGACGTGGCAGGGGTGTGTTTGTTTAGAGTGTTTCGGGGTTTGTTGGGCTATGTTCTATGTTAGTATATTTCTATGTTTATCTAGTATGTCTAGTTCTATGTTTAGTTAATGGGGTTGACCTTCAATTGGAAGCAGCTGCTCCTAGTTGCTTCTAATTGAAGGTCCTATTTAAGAGGGGTGTTTTTCTATGGGATTTTTTGTGGGTAGTTGTTCCTTGTTTTAGTGTTTGTTGCACCTGACAGGACTGTTTCGTTTTGTTCTTTTTTTGTATATGTATTTAGTTGTTTTTCCTTCTTCAAAATAAAAAGATGAGTATACATATTCCCGCTGCGTTTTGGTCTAATCCATACGACAACCGTGACATTACCGATGGGTGGGGCACATTGATCATCAGTTATCATATAAAAAAACTGCAAAACATTAGCCTCCAACCTATGAAAAAAGCCTGTGATGGCCGGGCTATCTACTCAGAATATTGCAAAATGTGCTTTCACCGAAAAGCTATTTTAAAATCGGACACCGCGATTGCATAAAGGAGTTCTGTATCTATAATTCTTAAAATAATTGTTATATTTTTTATGAACGTTTATCGTGAGTAATTTAGTAAATTCACCGGAAGTGTTCGGTGGGAATGCTAGTTCTGAACGTCACATGCTAATGTAAAAGCTGGTTTTTGATATAAATATGAACTTAATTGAACAAAAAATGCATGTATTGTATACCATAATGTCCTAGGAGTGTCATCTGATGAAGATCATCAAAGATTAGTGCTGCATTTAGCTGTGGTTTTGTTTTTTGTGACATTATATGCTAGCTTGAAAAATGGGTGTCTGATTATTTCTGGCTGGGTACTCTCCTGACATAATCTAATGTTTTGCTTTCGTTGTAAAGCCTTTTTGAAATCGGACAGTGTGGTTAGATAAAGGAGAGTCTTGTCTTTAAAATGGTGTAAAATAGTCATATGTTTGAAAAATGGAAGTTTCTGGATTTTCGAGGAGTTTGTATTTCGCGCCACGCCCTATCATTGGATATTGGAGCGGTGTTCCGCTAGCGGAACGTCTAGATGTAAGAGGTTAATGCAACCGCTGTGTCAGATTTCAAAAAAGCTTTACGGCAAAAGCACACTTTTCAATAATCTGAATACAGCGCACAGTCACCAAAACAAGCCATACAGATACCCGCCATGTTGTGGAGTCAACAAAACTCAGAAATAGCATGATAAATATTCACTTACCTTTGATCTTCATCAGAATGCACTCCCAGGAATCCCAGTTCCACAATAAATGTTTGTTTTGTTACAATAAAGTCAATATTTATGTCCAAATACCTCCTTTTTGTTTGCGCGTTCAGTTCACTATTCCAAATGCAGTAGCCGCATGCACTGGGTCCAGAGGAAAAGTCAAAAAAGTTGCTTTACAGTTTGTAGAAACATGTCAAATGATGTATAGAATCAATCTTTAGGATGTTTTTTTATCATAAATCTTCAATAATATTCCAACCGGACAATTCCTTTGTCTTCAGAAATGTAAAGGAACTCAGCTCGCTCTCTCGGCCGCACGCGTGTGACTGAGCTCATGGCTTTTTTCCAGACACATGATTCCAATAACTCTTTTTCTCTCCCCATTCACAGTAGAAGCCTGCAACAACGTTCTAAAGACTGTTGACATCTAGTGGAAGCCTTAGGAAGTGCAACATGACCCCACAGACACTGTATATTGGATTGGCAATCACTTGAAAAACTACAAACCTCAGATTTCCCACTTCCTGGTTGGATTTTTCTCAGGTTTTTGCCTGCCATATGAGTTCTGTTATACTCACTGACATCGTTCAAACAGTTTTAGAAACTTCAGAGTGTTTTCTATCCAAATCTACTAATAATATGCATATCCTAGCTTCTGGGCTTGAGTAGCAGGCAGTTTACTCTGGGCACAGTTTACTTCCGGACCTGAAAATACTACCCCCTACCCCAAAGACGTTAAAGTTTTGTATACTCACTGTACATTACATTTTTTATTGCTCTGGTATGGTGTATGTGAGGTATCACCTGTATTCATTTCAGTAACTCTATGCCAGTGGAAGGTTAAATAAATAGTCCATTCTCAAATCAAATTCATTTGGCTTCAAAATTGCTTGATTTAAAGGCATAGTATGTGACTTGGTAAGCTGACGGTTGGTATTGGGGAAATATTATGTCACCTGTAGGTACAGAATAATAATTTGTGTGTGTACGTGCATGTGTTATGGCTTCTTCTTTGCATCTTCACATTTGAATTATAGAGTAGGCATTAATGCAGATATCATGAACTGTAGCATATGCCCCCCCCCCCCCCTCCCATCCAGCACACACACACACACAGGATGTGTAGCCATGAATCGCTGATGAAATATTTAAACTGGGGTAATCATTTGTTCTTTCTTCTATCCTCCCTTTCTCTCCCAGTTCTGTCTCTCTTTCTCTCTCTTTCTCTTTCTATGTGAAGGTCTGTCGTTGTACTCTAGGGGAAACAGGGCGTGACATGCTGAGGTGATTCCACGGAAGACACTGGATGAAGAAAACGACAATTATATCACAGGAAAACACATGCACACACGCCTGCAGACACACTGCAACACCCCCCCCCCCCCCCCCCCCCACAAACACACACACACTCTCTCTCTCACACACACACATACATTTGATTCTCATGAATAACCATTAAGCCATTTGCTAAGATTTCCCCCATTTTGACATGTGGACCTGTTCTCACTCTTACCCTGACGGATCGCTCCAGACACTTTTTCGGTCTTGTCTGAGGTATTTTATATTGAATGTCAGAATGGCCATATTCTGAATACACTCTAGCACTAAATCAATGATCATTTACTACGCTTTTCCATTGAAGGCCATATTGAGGTTAAATCAATGACTGGAGTTTTCAATTGATAAAAAACAAATGACTATCTCATGTTGAAAGTGCAAGTCAGTATAGTGTATTTACTGGTCAATGTATTCCCTATACTGTACTTTGACTTGTCTAGTCATTCCTTGTATTCATATTTTTTTGGTGTATTGTACCTCCTTGACTAATCAATCACATCATTCCATGTATTAGAAAAACAGTTTTGTGTTTGGTTAAATAAGTTATTCTGTATGTTTGTCTCTTTTTTAATGTAGAATATTACATCAAATCAAATCCAAACAAATCACTATCTCTGTCAGATCCATTAGCCTTTATCTTCTGTGGCCAGATGACGTGGCGAGGTCCACATCCTGCTGAACATCCAATCACATCTTATCGGTCCCTGCGGTCTGGTGTGCTGAGAGTCATCTGTGTGGTGGTCTTGGGAGGCCATTACTGTGAGTAAAAGATGTCGAAAATACATATTTTTGGTTGAAAAGATGTTTGAAATCGCTTAAGGATCCACCCTTTTTTTCAATTTTCACCTAAAATGACATACCAAAATTAAACTGCATATTCTTGATACCATTTGAAAGGAAACACTGAAGTTTGTGGAAATGTGAAATTAACGTAGGAGAATATAACACATTAGATCTGGTAAAAGATAAAGAAAAAAACTACATTTTTTTGTATTATCATCTTTGAAATGCAAGAGAAAGGCCACAATGTATTATTCTTGCCCAGGCGCAATTTGTGATTTTTGCCACTAGACGGCAGCAGTGTATGTGCAAAGTTTTAGACTGATCCAATGAACCATTGTATTCCTGATCAACATTTTGTATCAAGACTGCCCAAATGTGCCGAATTGGATTATTAATAACTTTTCAAGTTCATAACTGTGCACTCTCCTCAAACAATAGCATGGTATTCTTTCACTGTAATAGCTACTGCAATTTGGACAGTGCAGTTAGAGTAACAAGAATTAACCTGTTTTGGCTAGGGGGCAGTATTTTCACAGCCGGATAAAAAAAACGTACCCGATTTAATCTGATTATTACTCCTGCCCAGAAACTAGAATATGCATATAATTATTAGCTTTGGATAGAAAACACTCCAAAGTTTCTAAAACTGTTTGAATGGTGTCTGTGAGTATAACAGAACTCATTTGGCAGGCCAAAACCTGAGAAGATTCCATGCAGGAAGTGGCCTGTCTGACAATTTCTTGCCCTTCTTGATTATCTCTATCCATTACAGACGATCTCTGCTGATACGTGACACTTCCTAAGGCTCCCATGGGCTGTCAGAAGGCGGCAAAAAGCTGAATCGTGGCTTTGCAGGCTCTGGTTGAAAAAAAGTAGCGCGTTTGGGTAGTGGCTGGTTACAGTACTGTGAGACTCAGGCTCGTGCCCGCGTCGACCGAATGCTTTGTTTTCTTTTGTCTGTTTACCTAAACGCAGATTCCCGGTCAGAATATTATCACTTTTTTACGAGAAAAATGGCATAAAAATTGATTTTAAACAGCGGTTGACATGCTTCGAAGTACGGTAATGGAATATTTAGAAATCTTTTGTCACGAATTGCGCCATGCTCGTGACCCTTATTTACACTTCGGATAGTGTCTTGAACGCACGAACAAAACGCCGTTATTTGGATATAACGATGGATTATTTTAGACCAAACCAACATTTGTTATTGAAGTAGCAGTCCTGGGAGTGCATTCTGACGAAGACAACAAAGGTAATCAAACTTTTGTAATAGTAAATCGGAGTTTGGTCAGGGCTAAACTTGGTCGGTGTCTAAATGGCTAGCCGTGATGGCTGGGCTATCTACTGAGAATATTGCAAAATGTGCTTTCACCGAAAAGCTATTTTAAAATCGGACATATCGAGTGCATAGAGGAGTTCTGTATCTATAATTCTTAAAATAATTGTTATGTTTTTTGTGAACGTTTATCGTGAGTAATTTAGTAAATTCACCGGATGTTTGCGGGGGTATGCTAGTTCTGAACGTCACATGCTAATGTAAAAAGCTGGTTTTTGATGTAAATATGAACTTGATTGAACAAAACATGCATGCATTGTATAACATAATGTCCTAGGGTTGTCATCTGATGAAGATCATCAAAGGTTAGTGCTGCATTTAGCTGTGGTTTGGGTTTATGTGACATTATATGCTAGCTTGAAAAATGGGTGTCTGATTATTTCTGGCTGGGTACTCTGCTGACATAATCTAATGTTTTGCTTTCGCTGTAAAGCCTTTTTGAAATCGGACAGTGTGGTTAGATTAACGAGAGTCTTGTCTTTAAAATGGTGTAAAATAGTCATATGTTTGAAAAATGGAAGTTTTCGGATTTTAGAGGAGTTTGTATTTCGCGCCACGCCCATCATTGGATATTGGAGCAGGTGTTCCGCTAGCGGAACGTCTAGATGTAAGAGGTTAAAGCTTATTGCCACTATCAGATATGTCTATGTCCTGGGAAATGTTCTTGTTACTTACAACCTCATGCTAATCGCATTAGCACACATTAGCTCAACCGTCCTGCGGGTGAGACACCAATCTGTAGAGATCCTTATAAAAATAAGTACATTTTGCTCACTGGGATTCTTCAAAATCTTGTGTCCTTGAACGTGTGCAAAGCCTGGGCATCCAAGGCTGCCTCTGTAGAGCCCGGGTCGGTGGTGATCATGGGTCAGTGCGGATTCACGGGTCAGTGCGGATGTATATTCTAGTTTATTTGATTTGATTCACATTGCGGTTGCCACATGATGCTGGATGGTACTTCCTGAATGAGAAGAATCAGAGGGGGTTGGTTAGGTTAGCAATGCAGCTGAACACATTGTCTGAAAAGTGATGTACTGTATACCGAGTGCTGTACAGGACTTACAACACATTCAGATAGTACTGAAGCTTTGTGATGTGAAGATATGGCTGTTACTGCAGTGGTGTGGAGACTGCATTGTTGGGTCTGGTGGACTGACAGAGTTGGCGGCAGAAGATGGAGTAGCCTGGAGGTTAAAACATAATGAATAAAAAATAATAAAATATAAACTGTTAAAGTGTAAGATAAATGTCATGAACCTTTTGACAGCTTGTTATGATAAAAAGGATTTACAACAGGTAAAACTGGACAGGTGGATTAGACTGAAGATGTGTATGGTTGAAAACAATGCAATGTGTAAAGCACTTGTGTTACTTGTTGGAAGTGGAAGCTGGCACACAGATCACCCCAATCATAACACCCACAGAACATTTTGCTCTACGTAAATGCTTAACAAGTTCCTCTAGATGTGCAGAAATGCATTCAGTGTAACTGAGGTACAGTATCACATTGTATCATTGACGTCAGTGGAGAAGAATCTGCAACTACAGTACCTGCTCTGTGGCCCCACCTGGCTCCTCCTGGAAGTGGAGGTGGAACAACATGGGGTACAATGAAGATGAATTTTGGGTACCAATATTTGTAATTCGATATCAATATAACGGTAGCTGTTATTCTAGTAATTTTTTTTATAGTTTATATTGTAGTAAATTCATATTCTAGTTTATGTTCTAGTAAGTTTTTTATAGTTTAGATTGTAGTAAGTTCATATTCTAGTTTATGTTCTAGTAAGTTTTTTTATAGTTTAGATTGTAGTAAGATCATATTCTAGTTTATGTTCTAGCAAGTTTTTTTATAGTTTAGATTGTAGTAAGTTCATATTCTATTTTATGTTCTCGTAAGGTCATATTATAGTTTGTTGTAGTAAGTTTTTTTTATAGTTTATATTGTAGTAAAATCATATTCTAGTTTATGTTCTAGTAAGTTAATATTCTAGTTTATGTTCTAGTAAGTTTTTTATAGTTTAGATTGTAGTAAGTTAATATTCTAGTATATATTTGTCACAGTATCCACCGAGGATGGCGCCCCTCCTCGGTCGGGCGGCGCTCGGCGGTCGTCGTCGCCGGTCTACTAGCTGCCACCGATCTATGTTTCTGTGTTCTTTGTTTTTTGTCTGATCTAGACCGCACCTGTCTCTTGTCTGTCATTAGTGGGGAGGTATTTAGTTTGTTTCTTTGGGTTCGTCTCTGTGCGGGATTGTTTGTTCGTCAGCGGGCAGGTATGTGAACGGTCTGTGCTTTTGCACAATTCTCCCCCAGCGGATTCCTGCTAGAGGAATGTTGTATTTGCCGGGCTGCGCCCCGTGCGTATTTTTGTTTTCTCGGGGTTTACTGTGTTCTCTGGGCGCACCCTATGCCCTTTTGTTACGCCGAGTGGTTTTTCGGTGCAATAAATATACCGTTCTACGACACTACTGGACTACGTCTCCTGCTTTTGACTCTGCCCTTTCCTCCTGCCTTAAGAAACCGTGACAATATTGTAGTAAGTTCACATTCTAGTTTATGTTCTCGTAAGGTCATATTCTAGTTTATGTTCTAGCAAGTTTTTTTATAGTTATATTGTAGGAAGTATATATTCTAGATTATGTAATCAAGCAATAAAAATAATGTCTGAAATGTCTATGTCAAAATTTCTGATTTCCTTACCTTTGACTAAGTTTTTTAAAAAATTGTGTAGTCTTAGTGTAAATTTATCACAATACGCCTGGTGACTTTTTTTTTTCCAGGTTCCACCAGCTAGAGGTGGAAGGTGTTGATGGAAGTCCATCCATGTGCGTAATGTGTCCATTTTCATTGGAATTAGGTTCATAACTATCATCACTGGATTTCTGATTACCTCTGAGAATAACACTGCAACTAAAGCAGTTGCATCAAATTCATTACGCAGATGAAAAAGTAGTCCATCTTGATTTCCAGTGATTAAGTATATAAGAGCCTGACGGAAGTCTAGTGACTTTGATACCAGATTATCTAATTGAGCATATGAGAGAAATTCTGTCTTGCCCATTTTATTCTTGCAAAAAGACACTTTTAGACTTCCTGTTTTAATAGCAGACGCAATATTGGGATCCATAATTCTGTACAAAGGTTTAATATAGAGGTTTTCCATATTAACTGAAGAAATATAAATCCCAGAAATTATGTAAATGTTGTCCATTTCATTTTTTGATCTATTGTAATGCAACAAGTAATAAATTACACTAAGATAATCGTAAAAACTTTTGATGTAAATTACAATAGATGCTTTGGATGGTACATCCATTGAATCATTTACTAACATAATTTTTTTATAAAAAATACAATCTCCAAAATTAAAATGTTGCTTTACTCGATCAATCATTTTACTGATAACCTTTAAGCATTTCAATTTTCTGGGAACATTTTTTAAATTATTTTGAGTTGAAATTTTAATCTTCAAATTTGTTTTTTTTGTAACTTTTATGCCAATAAATGCGTTTTCATTTTCTTTGTACTGAAACACAAAAAATAAATGGAACAGAATTAGATTAACCTTGTTACATTAAACTAACTTGAAGATAAAGGGAGTGGCATGTTTTTCAAGCTTTCCATACAGTCATATGTTGACAAACACTATATGTGATCTTTTGATAAACAGATAAACAAACTCTTTTGATAAACAGACTATTGTAATTACAACATACTCTACATGTAGGTTAACATAGCTTTACCAGTTTAATTAACTGTCATCTAAATGCTCAGAATACGTTTTAAAAGAATCTTACCCCCATGTTGTTCCACTTCAGGTATTGGAAATGGACTGGTGTTGGTTAGGTGTTGGTTATTCATCAGCTTTATTGGGTGGTCAAATTGGGTGTGTCATGTGTGGGTGTTTCTAAGTCTACAGTACACGGATGCATATTCCTTCTTGTCCGCTCGCCTTTCTGTTCAGTTCCCTATGAAACTTTATAGATTAAACTTTATTTCATGTGCATTTGTAAAATCGCAACACACTTCACAATGAAAGATGGCAAACATTAGGCATTAAAATAAGTTAAACAACAACTTCAATCTCCAGGATCTCTCCCCTCTCTTCAAACAGGAATAACAACATAGTTAAGTGATGACGCCAAAGAAGTGAGTGTTTGGAGGATATACAGTTGAAGTCAGAAGTTTACGATGTGACCCAGTCGTTCTTTTTAAATGTTCCATTGCCATACTGGCTGGAAACGTTCTTATCCCTTGCTTGCTAGCTAGCCAACTGTGGCTAACTTACAGTCATGTCAAAAAGTGCAGCCAGAATAACAGCAAAGTATTTGCATTTGTTTAAGATGTTTTCTATTTACATTTATTTGGATACATCTATAACAATGAGCTAATGATGCACGATTTTAACTGGCATAGAAAATGTGCTCTCTCGACAGGACACTGTTGTTCAGAAGAGCTAGCCAACAACACAACTAACACAATCACTTCAAACTGAAGCTGGAAAGACAGCAAACTAGGTGCACTTCATAAATATTTTACGTTTTCGATTGATAATTATTTGTGTATATATCCATAAAAATGATGCTGATTCATGATTTCGACTGGTTGAGAAAAGCTGCCTGCATGTCTATCTCATCCCGACAGCTGGAGATCGAATTTGAATGTTGAAATAATGTTGCAAATGTCAGAGACAGACAGCAACGTTTGTACAAATTCTCCAGTGTTGAAAACTAACTGTGAGACGGCCCACAGTCCGGAGCCGAGAGGGAGACGGCCCACAGTCCGGAGCCGAGAGGGAGACGGCCCACAGTCCGGAGCCGAGAGGGAGACGGCCCACAGTCCGGAGCCGAGAGGGAGACGGCCCACAGTCCGGAGCCGGCGCAGCCAGAGTCGTCCTTCAGCCCGATGTCTCCAGCGATGCGCCATAGCCCAGAGACTTCGGGAGGGGTAAAATTGAATAAGTATTTAGCGGGGGTGGACAGGTTAGGTTGGAGTAAGGCCGGAGCCTGACCCACCTCCGTAGTAGGAGGTTGGGGAGGGGGGGGGGGGTGTAGCACAAGAACCGTCGGTGACGGTGGCCACCCTCCCTCCCCTCCCTTTAGTTAAGATTTTTTTTGTGTGTGTTTATTTTTGTGTAAGGTGCATCCAGGGTCTGCACCTTCAGGGGGGGAGGGGGGGGGGGGGGGGGGGGGAGAGAGGAGAGTACTGTCACGTCCAGTATAAGGGGTTATTTGTTATTGTAGTTTGGTCAGGACGTGGCAGGGGTGTGTTTGTTTAGAGTGTTTCGGGGTTTGTTGGGCTATGTTCTATGTTAGTATATTTCTATGTTTATCTAGTATGTCTAGTTCTATGTTTAGTTAATGGGGTTGACCTTCAATTGGAAGCAGCTGCTCCTAGTTGCTTCTAATTGAAGGTCCTATTTAAGAGGGGTGTTTTTCTATGGGATTTTTTGTGGGTAGTTGTTCCTTGTTTTAGTGTTTGTTGCACCTGACAGGACTGTTTCGTTTTGTTCTTTTTTTGTATATGTATTTAGTTGTTTTTCCTTCTTCAAAATAAAAAGATGAGTATACATATTCCCGCTGCGTTTTGGTCTAATCCATACGACAACCGTGACATTACCGATGGGTGGGGCACATTGATCATCAGTTATCATATAAAAAAACTGCAAAACATTAGCCTCCAACCTATGAAAAAAGCCTGTGATGGCCGGGCTATCTACTCAGAATATTGCAAAATGTGCTTTCACCGAAAAGCTATTTTAAAATCGGACACCGCGATTGCATAAAGGAGTTCTGTATCTATAATTCTTAAAATAATTGTTATATTTTTTATGAACGTTTATCGTGAGTAATTTAGTAAATTCACCGGAAGTGTTCGGTGGGAATGCTAGTTCTGAACGTCACATGCTAATGTAAAAGCTGGTTTTTGATATAAATATGAACTTAATTGAACAAAAAATGCATGTATTGTATACCATAATGTCCTAGGAGTGTCATCTGATGAAGATCATCAAAGATTAGTGCTGCATTTAGCTGTGGTTTTGTTTTTTGTGACATTATATGCTAGCTTGAAAAATGGGTGTCTGATTATTTCTGGCTGGGTACTCTCCTGACATAATCTAATGTTTTGCTTTCGTTGTAAAGCCTTTTTGAAATCGGACAGTGTGGTTAGATAAAGGAGAGTCTTGTCTTTAAAATGGTGTAAAATAGTCATATGTTTGAAAAATGGAAGTTTCTGGATTTTCGAGGAGTTTGTATTTCGCGCCACGCCCTATCATTGGATATTGGAGCGGTGTTCCGCTAGCGGAACGTCTAGATGTAAGAGGTTAATGCAACCGCTGTGTCAGATTTCAAAAAAGCTTTACGGCAAAAGCACACTTTTCAATAATCTGAATACAGCGCACAGTCACCAAAACAAGCCATACAGATACCCGCCATGTTGTGGAGTCAACAAAACTCAGAAATAGCATGATAAATATTCACTTACCTTTGATCTTCATCAGAATGCACTCCCAGGAATCCCAGTTCCACAATAAATGTTTGTTTTGTTACAATAAAGTCAATATTTATGTCCAAATACCTCCTTTTTGTTTGCGCGTTCAGTTCACTATTCCAAATGCAGTAGCCGCATGCACTGGGTCCAGAGGAAAAGTCAAAAAAGTTGCTTTACAGTTTGTAGAAACATGTCAAATGATGTATAGAATCAATCTTTAGGATGTTTTTTTATCATAAATCTTCAATAATATTCCAACCGGACAATTCCTTTGTCTTCAGAAATGTAAAGGAACTCAGCTCGCTCTCTCGGCCGCACGCGTGTGACTGAGCTCATGGCTTTTTTCCAGACACATGATTCCAATAACTCTTTTTCTCTCCCCATTCACAGTAGAAGCCTGCAACAACGTTCTAAAGACTGTTGACATCTAGTGGAAGCCTTAGGAAGTGCAACATGACCCCACAGACACTGTATATTGGATTGGCAATCACTTGAAAAACTACAAACCTCAGATTTCCCACTTCCTGGTTGGATTTTTCTCAGGTTTTTGCCTGCCATATGAGTTCTGTTATACTCACTGACATCGTTCAAACAGTTTTAGAAACTTCAGAGTGTTTTCTATCCAAATCTACTAATAATATGCATATCCTAGCTTCTGGGCTTGAGTAGCAGGCAGTTTACTCTGGGCACAGTTTACTTCCGGACCTGAAAATACTACCCCCTACCCCAAAGACGTTAAAGTTTTGTATACTCACTGTACATTACATTTTTTATTGCTCTGGTATGGTGTATGTGAGGTATCACCTGTATTCATTTCAGTAACTCTATGCCAGTGGAAGGTTAAATAAATAGTCCATTCTCAAATCAAATTCATTTGGCTTCAAAATTGCTTGATTTAAAGGCATAGTATGTGACTTGGTAAGCTGACGGTTGGTATTGGGGAAATATTATGTCACCTGTAGGTACAGAATAATAATTTGTGTGTGTACGTGCATGTGTTATGGCTTCTTCTTTGCATCTTCACATTTGAATTATAGAGTAGGCATTAATGCAGATATCATGAACTGTAGCATATGCCCCCCCCCCCCCTCCCATCCAGCACACACACACACACAGGATGTGTAGCCATGAATCGCTGATGAAATATTTAAACTGGGGTAATCATTTGTTCTTTCTTCTATCCTCCCTTTCTCTCCCAGTTCTGTCTCTCTTTCTCTCTCTTTCTCTTTCTATGTGAAGGTCTGTCGTTGTACTCTAGGGGAAACAGGGCGTGACATGCTGAGGTGATTCCACGGAAGACACTGGATGAAGAAAACGACAATTATATCACAGGAAAACACATGCACACACGCCTGCAGACACACTGCAACACCCCCCCCCCCCCCCCCCCACAAACACACACACACTCTCTCTCTCCACACACACACATACATTTGATTCTCATGAATAACCATTAAGCCATTTGCTAAGATTTCCCCCATTTTGACATGTGGACCTGTTCTCACTCTTACCCTGACGGATCGCTCCAGACACTTTTTCGGTCTTGTCTGAGGTATTTTATATTGAATGTCAGAATGGCCATATTCTGAATACACTCTAGCACTAAATCAATGATCATTTACTACGCTTTTCCATTGAAGGCCATATTGAGGTTAAATCAATGACTGGAGTTTTCAATTGATAAAAAACAAATGACTATCTCATGTTGAAAGTGCAAGTCAGTATAGTGTATTTACTGGTCAATGTATTCCCTATACTGTACTTTGACTTGTCTAGTCATTCCTTGTATTCATATTTTTTTGGTGTATTGTACCTCCTTGACTAATCAATCACATCATTCCATGTATTAGAAAAACAGTTTTGTGTTTGGTTAAATAAGTTATTCTGTATGTTTGTCTCTTTTTTAATGTAGAATATTACATCAAATCAAATCCAAACAAATCACTATCTCTGTCAGATCCATTAGCCTTTATCTTCTGTGGCCAGATGACGTGGCGAGGTCCACATCCTGCTGAACATCCAATCACATCTTATCGGTCCCTGCGGTCTGGTGTGCTGAGAGTCATCTGTGTGGTGGTCTTGGGAGGCCATTACTGTGAGTAAAAGATGTCGAAAATACATATTTTTGGTTGAAAAGATGTTTGAAATCGCTTAAGGATCCACCCTTTTTTTCAATTTTCACCTAAAATGACATACCAAAATTAAACTGCATATTCTTGATACCATTTGAAAGGAAACACTGAAGTTTGTGGAAATGTGAAATTAACGTAGGAGAATATAACACATTAGATCTGGTAAAAGATAAAGAAAAAAACTACATTTTTTTGTATTATCATCTTTGAAATGCAAGAGAAAGGCCACAATGTATTATTCTTGCCCAGGCGCAATTTGTGATTTTTGCCACTAGACGGCAGCAGTGTATGTGCAAAGTTTTAGACTGATCCAATGAACCATTGTATTCCTGATCAACATTTTGTATCAAGACTGCCCAAATGTGCCGAATTGGATTATTAATAACTTTTCAAGTTCATAACTGTGCACTCTCCTCAAACAATAGCATGGTATTCTTTCACTGTAATAGCTACTGCAATTTGGACAGTGCAGTTAGAGTAACAAGAATTAACCTGTTTTGGCTAGGGGGCAGTATTTTCACAGCCGGATAAAAAAAACGTACCCGATTTAATCTGATTATTACTCCTGCCCAGAAACTAGAATATGCATATAATTATTAGCTTTGGATAGAAAACACTCCAAAGTTTCTAAAACTGTTTGAATGGTGTCTGTGAGTATAACAGAACTCATTTGGCAGGCCAAAACCTGAGAAGATTCCATGCAGGAAGTGGCCTGTCTGACAATTTCTTGCCCTTCTTGATTATCTCTATCCATTACAGACGATCTCTGCTGATACGTGACACTTCCTAAGGCTCCCATGGGCTGTCAGAAGGCGGCAAAAAGCTGAATCGTGGCTTTGCAGGCTCTGGTTGAAAAAAAGTAGCGCGTTTGGGTAGTGGCTGGTTACAGTACTGTGAGACTCAGGCTCGTGCCCGCGTCGACCGAATGCTTTGTTTTCTTTTGTCTGTTTACCTAAACGCAGATTCCCGGTCAGAATATTATCACTTTTTTACGAGAAAAATGGCATAAAAATTGATTTTAAACAGCGGTTGACATGCTTCGAAGTACGGTAATGGAATATTTAGAAATCTTTTGTCACGAATTGCGCCATGCTCGTGACCCTTATTTACACTTCGGATAGTGTCTTGAACGCACGAACAAAACGCCGTTATTTGGATATAACGATGGATTATTTTAGACCAAACCAACATTTGTTATTGAAGTAGCAGTCCTGGGAGTGCATTCTGACGAAGACAACAAAGGTAATCAAACTTTTGTAATAGTAAATCGGAGTTTGGTCAGGGCTAAACTTGGTCGGTGTCTAAATGGCTAGCCGTGATGGCTGGGCTATCTACTGAGAATATTGCAAAATGTGCTTTCACCGAAAAGCTATTTTAAAATCGGACATATCGAGTGCATAGAGGAGTTCTGTATCTATAATTCTTAAAATAATTGTTATGTTTTTTGTGAACGTTTATCGTGAGTAATTTAGTAAATTCACCGGATGTTTGCGGGGGTATGCTAGTTCTGAACGTCACATGCTAATGTAAAAAGCTGGTTTTTGATGTAAATATGAACTTGATTGAACAAAACATGCATGCATTGTATAACATAATGTCCTAGGGTTGTCATCTGATGAAGATCATCAAAGGTTAGTGCTGCATTTAGCTGTGGTTTGGGTTTATGTGACATTATATGCTAGCTTGAAAAATGGGTGTCTGATTATTTCTGGCTGGGTACTCTGCTGACATAATCTAATGTTTTGCTTTCGCTGTAAAGCCTTTTTGAAATCGGACAGTGTGGTTAGATTAACGAGAGTCTTGTCTTTAAAATGGTGTAAAATAGTCATATGTTTGAAAAATGGAAGTTTTCGGATTTTAGAGGAGTTTGTATTTCGCGCCACGCCCATCATTGGATATTGGAGCAGGTGTTCCGCTAGCGGAACGTCTAGATCTAAGAGGTTAAAGCTTATTGCCACTATCAGATATGTCTATGTCCTGGGAAATGTTCTTGTTACTTACAACCTCATGCTAATCGCATTAGCACACATTAGCTCAACCGTCCCGCGGGGTGAGACACCAATCTGTAGAGATCCTTATAAAAATAAGTACATTTTGCTCACTGGGATTCTTCAAAATCTTGTGTCCTTGAACGTGTGCAAAGCACTGGGCATCCAAGGCTGCCTCTGTAGAGCCCGGGATCGGTGGTGATCATGGGTCAGTGCGGATTCACGGGTCAGTGCGGATGTATATTCTAGTTTATTTGATTTGATTCACATTGCGGTTGCCACATGATGCTGGATGGTACTTCCTGAATGAGAAGAATCAGAGGGGGGTTGGTTAGGTTAGCAATGCAGCTGAACACATTGTCTGAAAAGTGATGTACTGTATACCGAGTGCTGTACAGGACTTACAACACATTCAGATAGTACTGAAGCTTTGTGATGTGAAGATATGGCTGTTACTGCAAGTGGTTGTGGAGACTGCATTGTTGGGTCTGGTGGACTGACAGAGTTGGCGGCAGAAGATGGAGTAGCCTGGAGGTTAAAACATAATGAATAAAAAAATAATAAAATATAAACTGTTAAAGTGTAAGATAAATGTCATGAACCTTTTGACAGCTTGTTATGATAAAAAGGATTTACAACAGGTAAAACTGGACAGGTGGATTAGACTGAAGATGTGTATGGTTGAAAACAATGCAATGTGTAAAGCACTTGTGTTACTTGTTGGAAGTGGAAGCTGGCACACAGATCACCCCAATCATAACACCCACAGAACATTTTGCCTCTACGTAAATGCTTAACAAGTTCCTCTAGATGTGCAGAAATGCATTCAGTGTAACTGAGGTACAGTATCACATTGTATCATTGACGTCAGTGGAGAAGAATCTGCAACTACAGTACCTGCTCTGTGGCCCCACCTGGCTCCTCCTGGAAGTGGAGGGTAGGAACAACATGGGGTACAATGAAGGATGAATTTTTGGGGTACCAATATTTGTAATTCGATATCAATATAACGGTAGCTGTTATTCTAGTAAGTTTTTTTATAGTTTATATTGTAGTAAATTCATATTCTAGTTTATGTTCTAGTTAATTGTTTTTTATAGTTTAGATTGTAGTAAGTTCATATTCTAGTTTGTGTTCTAGTAAGTTTTTTTATAGTTTAGATTGTAGTAAGATCATATTCTAGTTTATGTTCTAGCAAGTTTTTTTTATAGTTTAGATTGTAGTAAGTTCATATTCTATTTTATGTTCTCGTAAGGTCATATTATAGTTTGTGTGTAGTAAGTTTTTTTTATAGTTTATATTGTAGTAAAATCATATTCTAGTTTATGTTCTAGTAAGTTAATATTCTAGTTTATGTTCTAGTAAGTTTTTTATAGTTTAGATTGTAGTAAGTTAATATTCTAGTATATATTTGTCACAGTATCCACCGAGGATGGCGCCCCCTCCACGGTCGGGCGGCGCTCGGCGGTCGTCGTCGCCGGTCTACTAGCTGCCACCGATCTATGTTTCTGTGTGCTTTGTTTTTTGTCTGATCTAGACCGCACACCTGTCTCTTGTCTGTCATTAGTGGGGGAGGTATTTAGTTTGTTTCTTAGGGTTCGTCTCTGTGCGGGATTGTTTGTTCGTCAGCGGGCAGGTATGTGAACGTCTGTGAACGGTTCTGTGCTTTTGCACAATTCTCCCCCAGCGGATTCCTGCTAGAGGAATGTTGTATTTGCCGGGCTGCGCCCCGTGCGTATTTTTGTTTTCTCGGGGTTTACTGTGTTCTCTGGGCGCACCCTATGCCCTTTTGTTACGCCGAGTGGTTTTTCGGTGCAATAAATATACCGTTCTTACGACACTACTGGACTACGTCTCCTGCTTTTGACTCTGCCCTTTCCTCCTGCCTTAAGAAACCGTGACAATATTGTTAGTAAGTTCACATTCTAGTTTATGTTCTCGTAAGGTCATATTCTAGTTTATGTTCTAGCAAGTTTTTTTTATAGTTATATTGTAGGAAGTATATATTTCTAGGATTATGTAATCAAGCAATAAAAATAATGTCTATGTCTGAAATGTCTATGTCAAAATTTCTGATTTCCTTACCTTTGACTAAGTTTTTTAAAAAATTGTGTAGTCTTAGTGTAAATTTATCACAATACGCCTGGTGACTTTTTTTTTTTCCAGGTTCCACCAGCTAGAGGTGGAAGGTGTTGATGGAAGTCCATCCATGTGCGTAATGTGTCCATTTTCATTGGAATTAGGTTCATAACTATCATCACTGGATTTCTGATTACCTCTGAGAATAACACTGCAACTAAAGGCAGTTGCATCAAATTCATTACGCAGATGAAAAAGTAGTCCATCTGGATTTCCAGTGATTAAGTATATAAGAGCCTGACGGAAGTCTAGTGACTTTGATACCAGATTATCTAATTGAGCATATGAGAGAAATTCTGTCTTGCCCATTTTATTCTTGCAAAAAAGACACTTTTAGACTTCCCTGTTTTAATAGCAGACGCAATATTGGGATCCATAATTCTGTACAAAGGTTTAATATAGAGGTTTTCCATATTAACTGAAGAAATATAAATCGCCAGAAATTATGTAAATGTTGTCCATTTCATTTTTTGATCTATTGTAATGCAACAAGTAATAATAAATTACACTAAGATAATCGTAAAAACTTTTGATGTAAATTACAATAGATGCTTTGGATGGTACATCCATTGAATCATTTACTAACATAATTTTTTTATAAAAAATACAATCTCCAAAATTAAAATGTTGCTTTACTCGATAAATCATTTTACTGATAACCTTTAAGCATTTCAATTTTCTGGGAACATTTTTTAAATTATTTTGAGTTGAAATTTTAATCTTCAAATTTGTTTTTTTTGTAACTTTTATGCCAATAAATGCGTTTTCATTTTCTTTGTACTGAAACACAAAAAATAAATGGAACAGAATTAGATTAACCTTGTTACATTAAACTAACTTGAAGATAAAGGGAGTGGCATGTTTTTCAAGCTTTCCATACAGTCATATGTTGACAAACACTATATGTGATCTTTTGATAAACAGATAAACAAACTCTTTTGATAAACAGACTATTGTAATTACAACATACTCTACATGTAGGTTAACATAGCTTTACCAGTTTAATTAACTGTCATCTAAATGCTCAGAATACGTTTTAAAAGAATCTTACCCCCATGTTGTTCCACTTCAGGTATTGGAAATGGACTGGTGTTGGTTAGGTGTTGGTTATTCATCAGCTTTATTGGGTGGTCAAATTGGGTGTGTCATGTGTGGGTGTTTCTAAGTCTACAGTACACGGATGCATATTCCTTCTTGTCCGCTCGCCTTTCTGTTCAGTTCCCTATGAAACTTTATAGATTAAACTTTATTTCATGTGCATTTGTAAAATCGCAACACACTTCACAATGAAAGATGGCAAACATTAGGCATTAAAATAAGTTAAACAACAACTTCAATCTCCAGGATCTCTCCCCTCTCTTCAAACAGGAATAACAACATAGTTAAGTGATGACGCCAAAGAAGTGAGTGTTTGGAGGATATACAGTTGAAGTCAGAAGTTTACGATGTGACCCAGTCGTTCTTTTTAAATGTTCCATTGCCATACTGGCTGGAAACGTTCTTATCCCTTGCTTGCTAGCTAGCCAACTGTGGCTAACTTACAGTCATGTCAAAAAGTGCAGCCAGAATAACAGCAAAGTATTTGCATTTGTTTAAGATGTTTTCTATTTACATTTATTTGGATACATCTATAACAATGAGCTAATGATGCACGATTTTAACTGGCATAGAAAATGTGCTCTCTCGACAGGACACTGTTGTTCAGAAGAGCTAGCCAACAACACAACTAACACAATCACTTCAAACTGAAGCTGGAAAGACAGCAAACTAGGTGCACTTCATAAATATTTTACGTTTTCGATTGATAATTATTTGTGTATATATCCATAAAAATGATGCTGATTCATGATTTCGACTGGTTGAGAAAAGCTGCCTGCATGTCTATCTCATCCCGACAGCTGGAGATCGAATTTGAATGTTGAAATAATGTTGCAAATGTCAGAGACAGACAGCAACGATTGTACAAATTCTCCAGTGTTGAAAACTAACTGTGAGACGGCCCACAGTCCGGAGCCGAGAGGGAGACGGCCCACAGTCCGGAGCCGAGAGGGAGACGGCCCACAGTCCGGAGCCGAGAGGGAGACGGCCCACAGTCCGGAGCCGAGAGGGAGACGGCCCACAGTCCGGAGCCGAGAGGGAGACGGCCCACAGTCCGGAGCCGAGAGGGAGACGGCCCACAGTCCGGAGCCGAGAGGGAGACGGCCCACAGTCCGGAGCCGAGAGGGAGACGGCCCACAGTCCGGAGCCGAGAGGGAGACGGCCCACAGTCCGGAGCCGAGAGGGAGACGGCCCACAGTCCGGAGCCGGCGCAGCCAGAGTCGTCCTTCAGCCCGATGTCTCCAGCGATGCGCCATAGCGCAGAGACTTCGGGAGGGGTAAAATTTAATAAGTATTTAGCGGGGGTGGACAGGTTAGGTTGGAGTAAGGCCGGAGCCTGACCCACCTCCGTAGTAGGAGGTTGGGGAGGGGGGGGGGGGGTGTAGCACAAGAACCGTCGGTGATGGTGGCCACCCTCCCTCCCCTCCCTTTAGTTAAGATTTTTTTTGTGTGTGTTTATTTTTGTGTAAGGTGCATCCAGGGTCTGCACCTTCAGGGGGGGAGGGGGGGGGGGGGGGGAGAGAGGAGAGTACTGTCACGTCCAGTATAAGGGGTTATTTGTTATTGTAGTTTGGTCAGGACGTGGCAGGGGGTGTGTTTGTTTAGAGTGTTTCGGGGTTTGTTGGGCTATGTTCTATGTTAGTATATTTCTGTTTATCTAGTATGTCTAGTTCTATGTTTAGTTAATGGGGTTGACCTTCAATTGGAAGCAGCTGCTCCTAGTTGCTTCTAATTGAAGGTCCTATTTAAGAGGGGTGTTTTTCTATGGGATTTTTTGTGGGTAGTTGTTCCTTGTTTTAGTGTTTGTTGCACCTGACAGGACTGTTTCGTTTTGTTCTTTTTTTGTATATGTATTTAGTTGTTTTTCCTTCTTCAAAATAAAAAGATGAGTATACATATTCCCGCTGCGTTTTGGTCTAATCCATACGACAACCGTGACATTACCGATGGGTGGGGCACATTGATCATCAGTTATCATATAAAAAAACTGCAAAACATTAGCCTCCAACCTATGAAAAAAGCCTGTGATGGCCGGGCTATCTACTCAGAATATTGCAAAATGTGCTTTCACCGAAAAGCTATTTTAAAATCGGACACCGCGATTGCATAAAGGAGTTCTGTATCTATAATTCTTAAAATAATTGTTATGTTTTTTATGAACGTTTATCGTGAGTAATTTAGTAAATTCACCGGAAGTGTTCGGTGGGAATGCTAGTTCTGAACGTCACATGCTAATGTAAAAGCTGGTTTTTGATATAAATATGAACTTAATTGAACAAAAAATGCATGTATTGTATACCATAATGTCCTAGGAGTGTCATCTGATGAAGATCATCAAAGATTAGTGCTGCATTTAGCTGTGGTTTTGTTTTTTGTGACATTATATGCTAGCTTGAAAAATGGGTGTCTGATTATTTCTGGCTGGGTACTCTCCTGACATAATCTAATGTTTTGCTTTCGTTGTAAAGCCTTTTTGAAATCGGACAGTGTGGTTAGATAAAGGAGAGTCTTGTCTTTAAAATGGTGTAAAATAGTCATATGTTTGAAAAATGGAAGTTTCTGGATTTTCGAGGAGTTTGTATTTCGCGCCACGCCCTATCATTGGATATTGGAGCGGTGTTCCGCTAGCGGAACGTCTAGATGTAAGAGGTTAATGCAACCGCTGTGTCAGATTTCAAAAAGCTTTACGGCAAAAGCACACTTTGCAATAATCTGAATACAGCGCACAGTCACCAAAACAAGCCATACAGATACCCGCCATGTTGTGGAGTCAACAAAACTCAGAAATAGCATGATAAATATTCACTTACCTTTGATCTTCATCAGAATGCACTCCCAGGAATCCCAGTTCCACAATAAATGTTTGTTTTGTTACAATAAAGTCAATATTTATGTCCAAATACCTCCTTTTTGTTTGCGCGTTCAGTTCACTATTCCAAATGCAGTAGCCGCATGCACTGGGTCCAGAGGAAAAGTCAAAAAAGTTGCTTTACAGTTTGTAGAAACATGTCAAATGATGTATAGAATCAATCTTTAGGATGTTTTTTATCATAAATCTTCAATAATATTCCAACCGGACAATTCCTTTGTCTTCAGAAATGTAAAGGAACTCAGCTCGCTCTCTCGGCCGCACGCGTGTGACTGAGCTCATGGCTTTTTTCCAGACACATGATTCCAATAACTCTTTTTCTCTCCCCATTCACAGTAGAAGCCTGCAACAACGTTCTAAAGACTGTTGACATCTAGTGGAAGCCTTAGGAAGTGCAACATGACCCCACAGACACTGTATATTGGATTGGCAATCACTTGAAAAACTACAAACCTCAGATTTCCCACTTCCTGGTTGGATTTTTCTCAGGTTTTTGCCTGCCATATGAGTTCTGTTATACTCACTGACATCGTTCAAACAGTTTTAGAAACTTCAGAGTGTTTTCTATCCAAATCTACTAATAATATGCATATCCTAGCTTCTGGGCTTGAGTAGCAGGCAGTTTACTCTGGGCACAGTTTACTTCCGGACCTGAAAATACTACCCCCTACCCCAAAGACGTTAAAGTTTTGTATACTCACTGTACATTACATTTTTTATTGCTCTGGTATGGTGTATGTGAGGTATCACCTGTATTCATTTCAGTAACTCTATGCCAGTGGAAGGTTAAATAAATAGTCCATTCTCAAATCAAATTCATTTGGCTTCAAAATTGCTTGATTTAAAGGCATAGTATGTGACTTGGTAAGCTGACGGTTGGTATTGGGGAAATATTATGTCACCTGTAGGTACAGAATAATAATTTGTGTGTGTACGTGCATGTGTTATGGCTTCTTCTTTGCATCTTCACATTTGAATTATAGAGTAGGCATTAATGCAGATATCATGAACTGTAGCATATGCCCCCCCCCCCCCCCCCTCCCATCCAGCGCACACACACACACAGGATGTGTAGCCATGAATCGCTGATGAAATATTTAAACTGGGGTAATCATTTGTTCTTTCTTCTATCCTCCCTTTCTCTCCCAGTTCTGTCTCTCTTTCTCTCTCTTTCTCTTTCTATGTGAAGGTCTGTCGTTGTACTCTAGGGGAAACAGGGCGTGACATGCTGAGGTGATTCCACGGAAGACACTGGATGAAGAAAACGACAATTATATCACAGGAAAACACATGCACACACGCCTGCAGACACACTGCAACACCCCCCCCCCCCCCCCCCCCCCACAAACACACACACACTCTCTCTCTCACACACACACATACATTTGATTCTCATGAATAACCATTAAGCCATTTGCTAAGATTTCCCCCATTTTGACATGTGGACCTGTTCTCACTCTTACCCTGACGGATCGCTCCAGACACTTTTTCGGTCTTGTCTGAGGTATTTTATATTGAATGTCAGAATGGCCATATTCTGAATACACTCTAGCACTAAATCAATGATCATTTACTACGCTTTTCCATTGAAGGCCATATTGAGGTTAAATCAATGACTGGAGTTTTCAATTGATAAAAAACAAATGACTATCTCATGTTGAAAGTGCAAGTCAGTATAGTGTATTTACTGGTCAATGTATTCCCTATACTGTACTTTGACTTGTCTAGTCATTCCTTGTATTCATATTTTTTTGGTGTATTGTACCTCCTTGACTAATCAATCACATCATTCCATGTATTAGAAAAACAGTTTGTGTTTGGTTAAATAAGTTATTCTGTATGTTTGTCTCTTTTTTAATGTAGAATATTACATCAAATCAAATCCAAACAAATCACTATCTCTGTCAGATCCATTAGCCTTTATCTTCTGTGGCCAGATGACGTGGCGAGGTCCACATCCTGCTGAACATCCAATCACATCTTATCGGTCCCTGCGGTCTGGTGTGCTGAGAGTCATCTGTGTGGGGGTCTTGGGAGGCCATTACTGTGAGTAAAAGATGTCGAAAATACATATTTTTGGTTGAAAAGATGTTTGAAATCGCTTAAGGATCCACCCTTTTTTTCAATTTTCACCTAAAATGACATACCAAAATTAAACTGCATATTCTTGATACCATTTGAAAGGAAACACTGAAGTTTGTGGAAATGTGAAATTAACGTAGGAGAATATAACACATTAGATCTGGTAAAAGATAAAGAAAAAAACTACATTTTTTTGTAGTTATCATCTTTGAAATGCAAGAGAAAGGCCACAATGTATTATTCTTGCCCAGGCGCAATTTGTGATTTTTGCCACTAGACGGCAGCAGTGTATGTGCAAAGTTTTAGACTGATCCAATGAACCATTGTATTCCTGATCAACATTTTGTATCAAGACTGCCCAAATGTGCCGAATTGGATTATTAATAACTTTTCAAGTTCATAACTGTGCACTCTCCTCAAACAATAGCATGGTATTCTTTCACTGTAATAGCTACTGCAATTTGGACAGTGCAGTTAGAGTAACAAGAATTAACCTGTTTTGGCTAGGGGGCAGTATTTTCACAGCCGGATAAAAAAACGTACCCGATTTAATCTGATTATTACTCCTGCCCAGAAACTAGAATATGCATATAATTATTAGCTTTGGATAGAAAACACTCCAAAGTTTCTAAAACTGTTTGAATGGTGTCTGTGAGTATAACAGAACTCATTTGGCAGGCCAAAACCTGAGAAGATTCCATGCAGGAAGTGGCCTGTCTGACAATTTCTTGCCCTTCTTGATTATCTCTATCCATTACAGACGATCTCTGCTGATACGTGACACTTCCTAAGGCTCCCATGGGCTGTCAGAAGGCGGCAAAAAGCTGAATCGTGGCTTTGCAGGCTCTGGTTGAAAAAAAGTAGCGCGTTTGGGTAGTGGCTGGTTACAGTACTGTGAGACTCAGGCTCGTGCCCGCGTCGACCGAATGCTTTGTTTTCTTTTGTCTGTTTACCTAAACGCAGATTCCCGGTCAGAATATTATCACTTTTTTACGAGAAAAATGGCATAAAAATTGATTTTAAACAGCGGTTGACATGCTTCGAAGTACGGTAATGGAATATTTAGAAATCTTTTGTCACGAATTGCGCCATGCTCGTGACCCTTATTTACACTTCGGATAGTGTCTTGAACGCACGAACAAAACGCCGTTATTTGGATATAACGATGGATTATTTTAGACCAAACCAACATTTGTTATTGAAGTAGCAGTCCTGGGAGTGCATTCTGACGAAGACAACAAAGGTAATCAAACTTTTGTAATAGTAAATCGGAGTTTGGTCAGGGCTAAACTTGGTCGGTGTCTAAATGGCTAGCCGTGATGGCTGGGCTATCTACTGAGAATATTGCAAAATGTGCTTTCACCGAAAAGCTATTTTAAAATCGGACATATCGAGTGCATAGAGGAGTTCTGTATCTATAATTCTTAAAATAATTGTTATGTTTTTTGTGAACGTTTATCGTGAGTAATTTAGTAAATTCACCGGATGTTTGCGGGGGTATGCTAGTTCTGAACGTCACATGCTAATGTAAAAAGCTGGTTTTTGATGTAAATATGAACTTGATTGAACAAAACATGCATGCATTGTATAACATAATGTCCTAGGGTTGTCATCTGATGAAGATCATCAAAGGTTAGTGCTGCATTTAGCTGTGGTTTGGGTTTATGTGACATTATATGCTAGCTTGAAAAATGGGTGTCTGATTATTTCTGGCTGGGTACTCTGCTGACATAATCTAATGTTTTGCTTTCGCTGTAAAGCCTTTTTGAAATCGGACAGTGTGGTTAGATTAACGAGAGTCTTGTCTTTAAAATGGTGTAAAATAGTCATATGTTTGAAAAATGGAAGTTTTCGGATTTTAGAGGAGTTTGTATTTCGCGCCACGCCCATCATTGGATATTGGAGCAGGTGTTCCGCTAGCGGAACGTCTAGATGTAAGAGGTTAAAGCTTATTGCCACTATCAGATATGTCTATGTCCTGGGAAATGTTCTTGTTACTTACAACCTCATGCTAATCGCATTAGCACACATTAGCTCAACCGTCCTGCGGGTGAGACACCAATCTGTAGAGATCCTTATAAAAATAAGTACATTTTGCTCACTGGGATTCTTCAAAATCTTGTGTCCTTGAACGTGTGCAAAGCCTGGGCATCCAAGGCTGCCTCTGTAGAGCCCGGGTCGGTGGTGATCATGGGTCAGTGCGGATTCACGGGTCAGTGCGGATGTATATTCTAGTTTATTTGATTTGATTCACATTGCGGTTGCCACATGATGCTGGATGGTACTTCCTGAATGAGAAGAATCAGAGGGGGTTGGTTAGGTTAGCAATGCAGCTGAACACATTGTCTGAAAAGTGATGTACTGTATACCGAGTGCTGTACAGGACTTACAACACATTCAGATAGTACTGAAGCTTTGTGATGTGAAGATATGGCTGTTACTGCAGTGGTGTGGAGACTGCATTGTTGGGTCTGGTGGACTGACAGAGTTGGCGGCAGAAGATGGAGTAGCCTGGAGGTTAAAACATAATGAATAAAAAATAATAAAATATAAACTGTTAAAGTGTAAGATAAATGTCATGAACCTTTTGACAGCTTGTTATGATAAAAAGGATTTACAACAGGTAAAACTGGACAGGTGGATTAGACTGAAGATGTGTATGGTTGAAAACAATGCAATGTGTAAAGCACTTGTGTTACTTGTTGGAAGTGGAAGCTGGCACACAGATCACCCCAATCATAACACCCACAGAACATTTTGCTCTACGTAAATGCTTAACAAGTTCCTCTAGATGTGCAGAAATGCATTCAGTGTAACTGAGGTACAGTATCACATTGTATCATTGACGTCAGTGGAGAAGAATCTGCAACTACAGTACCTGCTCTGTGGCCCCACCTGGCTCCTCCTGGAAGTGGAGGTGGAACAACATGGGGTACAATGAAGATGAATTTTGGGTACCAATATTTGTAATTCGATATCAATATAACGGTAGCTGTTATTCTAGTAATTTTTTTTATAGTTTATATTGTAGTAAATTCATATTCTAGTTTATGTTCTAGTAAGTTTTTTATAGTTTAGATTGTAGTAAGTTCATATTCTAGTTTATGTTCTAGTAAGTTTTTTTATAGTTTAGATTGTAGTAAGATCATATTCTAGTTTATGTTCTAGCAAGTTTTTTTATAGTTTAGATTGTAGTAAGTTCATATTCTATTTTATGTTCTCGTAAGGTCATATTATAGTTTGTTGTAGTAAGTTTTTTTTATAGTTTATATTGTAGTAAAATCATATTCTAGTTTATGTTCTAGTAAGTTAATATTCTAGTTTATGTTCTAGTAAGTTTTTTATAGTTTAGATTGTAGTAAGTTAATATTCTAGTATATATTTGTCACAGTATCCACCGAGGATGGCGCCCCTCCTCGGTCGGGCGGCGCTCGGCGGTCGTCGTCGCCGGTCTACTAGCTGCCACCGATCTATGTTTCTGTGTTCTTTGTTTTTTGTCTGATCTAGACCGCACCTGTCTCTTGTCTGTCATTAGTGGGGAGGTATTTAGTTTGTTTCTTTGGGTTCGTCTCTGTGCGGGATTGTTTGTTCGTCAGCGGGCAGGTATGTGAACGGTCTGTGCTTTTGCACAATTCTCCCCCAGCGGATTCCTGCTAGAGGAATGTTGTATTTGCCGGGCTGCGCCCCGTGCGTATTTTTGTTTTCTCGGGGTTTACTGTGTTCTCTGGGCGCACCCTATGCCCTTTTGTTACGCCGAGTGGTTTTTCGGTGCAATAAATATACCGTTCTACGACACTACTGGACTACGTCTCCTGCTTTTGACTCTGCCCTTTCCTCCTGCCTTAAGAAACCGTGACAATATTGTAGTAAGTTCACATTCTAGTTTATGTTCTCGTAAGGTCATATTCTAGTTTATGTTCTAGCAAGTTTTTTTATAGTTATATTGTAGGAAGTATATATTCTAGATTATGTAATCAAGCAATAAAAATAATGTCTATGTCTGAAATGTCTATGTCAAAATTTCTGATTTCCTTACCTTTGACTAAGTTTTTAAAAAAATTGTGTAGTCTTAGTGTAAATTTATCACAATACGCCTGGTGACTTTTTTTTTTCCAGGTTCCACCAGCTAGAGGTGGAAGGTGTTGATGGAAGTCCATCCATGTGCGTAATGTGTCCATTTTCATTGGAATTAGGTTCATAACTCATCACTGGATTTCTGATTACCTCTGAGAATAACACTGCAACTAAAGCAGTTGCATCAAATTCATTACGCAGATGAAAAAGTAGTCCATCTGGATTTCCAGTGATTAAGTATATAAGAGCCTGACGGAAGTCTAGTGACTTTGATACCAGATTATCTAATTGAGCATATGAGAGAAATTCTGTCTTGCCCATTTTATTCTTGCAAAAAGACACTTTTAGACTTCCTGTTTTAATAGCAGACGCAATATTGGGATCCATAATTCTGTACAAAGGTTTAATATAGAGGTTTTCCATATTAACTGAAGAAATATAAATCCCAGAAATTATGTAAATGTTGTCCATTTCATTTTTTGATCTATTGTAATGCAACAAGTAATAATAAATTACACTAAGATAATCGTAAAAACTTTTGATGTAAATTACAATAGATGCTTTGGATGGTACATCCATTGAATCATTTACTAACATAATTTTTTTATAAAAAATACAATCTCCAAAATTAAAATGTTGCTTTAATCGATAAATCATTTTACTGATAAGCTTTAAGCATTTCAATTTTCTGGGAACATTTTTTAAATTATTTTGAGTTGAAATTTTAATCTTCAAATTTGTTTTTTTTGTAACTTTTATGCCAATAAATGCGTTTTCATTTTCTTTGTACTGAAACACAAAAAATAAATGGAACAGAATTAGATTAACCTTGTTACATTAAACTAACTTGAAGATAAAGGGAGTGGCATGTTTTTCAAGCTTTCCATACAGTCATATGTTGACAAACACTATATGTGATCTTTTGATAAACAGATAAACAAACTCTTTTGATAAACAGACTATTGTAATTACAACATACTCTACATGTAGGTTAACATAGCTTTACCAGTTTAATTAACTGTCATCTAAATGCTCAGAATACGTTTTAAAAGAATCTTACCCCCATGTTGTTCCACTTCAGGTATTGGAAATGGACTGGTGTTGGTTAGGTGTTGGTTATTCATCAGCTTTATTGGGTGGTCAAATTGGGTGTGTCATGTGTGGGTGTTTCTAAGTCTACAGTACACGGATGCATATTCCTTCTTGTCCGCTCGCCTTTCTGTTCAGTTCCCTATGAAACTTTATAGATTAAACTTTATTTCATGTGCATTTGTAAAATCGCAACACACTTCACAATGAAAGATGGCAAACATTAGGCATTAAAATAAGTTAAACAACAACTTCAATCTCCAGGATCTCTCCCCTCTCTTCAAACAGGAATAACAACATAGTTAAGTGATGACGCCAAAGAAGTGAGTGTTTGGAGGATATACAGTTGAAGTCAGAAGTTTACGATGTGACCCAGTCGTTCTTTTTAAATGTTCCATTGCCATACTGGCTGGAAACGTTCTTATCCCTTGCTTGCTAGCTAGCCAACTGTGGCTAACTTACAGTCATGTCAAAAAGTGCAGCCAGAATAACAGCAAAGTATTTGCATTTGTTTAAGATGTTTTCTATTTACATTTATTTGGATACATCTATAACAATGAGCTAATGATGCACGATTTTAACTGGCATAGAAAATGTGCTCTCTCGACAGGACACTGTTGTTCAGAAGAGCTAGCCAACAACACAACTAACACAATCACTTCAAACTGAAGCTGGAAAGACAGCAAACTAGGTGCACTTCATAAATATTTTACGTTTTCGATTGATAATTATTTGTGTATATATCCATAAAAATGATGCTGATTCATGATTTCGACTGGTTGAGAAAAGCTGCCTGCATGTCTATCTCATCCCGACAGCTGGAGATCGAATTTGAATGTTGAAATAATGTTGCAAATGTCAGAGACAGACAGCAACGATTGTACAAATTCTCCAGTGTTGAAAACTAACTGTGAGACGGCCCACAGTCCGGAGCCGAGAGGGAGACGGCCCACAGTCCGGAGCCGAGAGGGAGACGGCCCACAGTCCGGAGCCAAGAGGGAGACGGCCCACAGTCCGGAGCCGAGAGGGAGACGGCCCACAGTCCGGAGCCGAGAGGGAGACGGCCCACAGTCCGGAGCCGAGAGGGAGACGGCCCACAGTCCGGAGCCGAGAGGGAGACGGCCCACAGTCCGGAGCCGAGAGGGAGACGGCCCACAGTCCGGAGCCGAGAGGGAGACGGCCCACAGTCCGGAGCCGAGAGGGAGACGGCCCACAGTCCGGAGCCGGCGCAGCCAGAGTCGTCCTTCAGCCCGATGTCTCCAGCGATGCGCCATAGCGCAGAGACTTCGGGAGGGGTAAAATTTAATAAGTATTTAGCGGGGGTGGACAGGTTAGGTTGGAGTAAGGCCGGAGCCTGACCCACCTCCGTAGTAGGAGGTTGGGGAGGGGGGGGGGTGTAGCACAAGAACCGTCGGTGATGGTGGCCACCCTCCCTCCCCTCCCTTTAGTTAAGATTTTTTTTGTGTGTGTTTATTTTTGTGTAAGGTGCATCCAGGGTCTGCACCTTCAGGGGGGGAGGGGGGGGGGGGGGAGAGAGGAGAGTACTGTCACGTCCAGTATAAGGGGTTATTTGTTATTGTAGTTTGGTCAGGACGTGGCAGGGGTGTGTTTGTTTAGAGTGTTTCGGGGTTTGTTGGGCTATGTTCTATGTTAGTATATTTCTGTTTATCTAGTATGTCTAGTTCTATGTTTAGTTAATGGGGTTGACCTTCAATTGGAAGCAGCTGCTCCTAGTTGCTTCTAATTGAAGGTCCTATTTAAGAGGGGTGTTTTTCTATGGGATTTTTTGTGGGTAGTTGTTCCTTGTTTTAGTGTTTGTTGCACCTGACAGGACTGTTTCGTTTTGTTCTTTTTTTGTATATGTATTTAGTTGTTTTTCCTTCTTCAAAATAAAAAGATGAGTATACATATTCCCGCTGCGTTTTGGTCTAATCCATACGACAACCGTGACATTACCGATGGGTGGGGCACATTGATCATCAGTTATCATATAAAAAAACTGCAAAACATTAGCCTCCAACCTATGAAAAAAGCCTGTGATGGCCGGGCTATCTACTCAGAATATTGCAAAATGTGCTTTCACCGAAAAGCTATTTTAAAATCGGACACCGCGATTGCATAAAGGAGTTCTGTATCTATAATTCTTAAAATAATTGTTATGTTTTTTATGAACGTTTATCGTGAGTAATTTAGTAAATTCACCGGAAGTGTTCGGTGGGAATGCTAGTTCTGAACGTCACATGCTAATGTAAAAGCTGGTTTTTGATATAAATATGAACTTAATTGAACAAAAAATGCATGTATTGTATACCATAATGTCCTAGGAGTGTCATCTGATGAAGATCATCAAAGATTAGTGCTGCATTTAGCTGTGGTTTTGTTTTTTGTGACATTATATGCTAGCTTGAAAAATGGGTGTCTGATTATTTCTGGCTGGGTACTCTCCTGACATAATCTAATGTTTTGCTTTCGTTGTAAAGCCTTTTTGAAATCGGACAGTGTGGTTAGATAAAGGAGAGTCTTGTCTTTAAAATGGTGTAAAATAGTCATATGTTTGAAAAATGGAAGTTTCTGGATTTTCGAGGAGTTTGTATTTCGCGCCACGCCCTATCATTGGATATTGGAGCGGTGTTCCGCTAGCGGAACGTCTAGATGTAAGAGGTTAATGCAACCGCTGTGTCAGATTTCAAAAAAGCTTTACGGCAAAAGCACACTTTGCAATAATCTGAATACAGCGCACAGTCACCAAAACAAGCCATACAGATACCCGCCATGTTGTGGAGTCAACAAAACTCAGAAATAGCATGATAAATATTCACTTACCTTTGATCTTCATCAGAATGCACTCCCAGGAATCCCAGTTCCACAATAAATGTTTGTTTTGTTACAATAAAGTCAATATTTATGTCCAAATACCTCCTTTTTGTTTGCGCGTTCAGTTCACTATTCCAAATGCAGTAGCCGCATGCACTGGGTCCAGAGGAAAAGTCAAAAAAGTTGCTTTACAGTTTGTAGAAACATGTCAAATGATGTATAGAATCAATCTTTAGGATGTTTTTTATCATAAATCTTCAATAATATTCCAACCGGACAATTCCTTTGTCTTCAGAAATGTAAAGGAACTCAGCTCGCTCTCTCGGCCGCACGGGTGTGACTGAGCTCATGGCTTTTTTCCAGACACATGATTCCAATAACTCTTTTTCTCTCCCCATTCACAGTAGAAGCCTGCAACAACGTTCTAAAGACTGTTGACATCTAGTGGAAGCCTTAGGAAGTGCAACATGACCCCACAGACACTGTATATTGGATTGGCAATCACTTGAAAAACTACAAACCTCAGATTTCCCACTTCCTGGTTGGATTTTTCTCAGGTTTTTGCCTGCCATATGAGTTCTGTTATACTCACTGACATCGTTCAAACAGTTTTAGAAACTTCAGAGTGTTTTCTATCCAAATCTACTAATAATATGCATATCCTAGCTTCTGGGCTTGAGTAGCAGGCAGTTTACTCTGGGCACAGTTTACTTCCGGACCTGAAAATACTACCCCCTACCCCAAAGACGTTAAAGTTTTGTATACTCACTGTACATTACATTTTTTATTGCTCTGGTATGGTGTATGTGAGGTATCACCTGTATTCATTTCAGTAACTCTATGCCAGTGGAAGGTTAAATAAATAGTCCATTCTCAAATCAAATTCATTTGGCTTCAAAATTGCTTGATTTATAGGCATAGTATGTGACTTGGTAAGCTGACGGTTGGTATTGGGGAAATATTATGTCACCTGTAGGTACAGAATAATAATTTGTGTGTGTACGTGCATGTGTTATGGCTTCTTCTTTGCATCTTCACATTTGAATTATAGAGTAGGCATTAATGCAGATATCATGAACTGTAGCATATGCCCCCCCCCCCCCCCCCCCTCCCATCCAGCGCACACACACACACAGGATGTGTAGCCATGAATCGCTGATGAAATATTTAAACTGGGGTAATCATTTGTTCTTTCTTCTATCCTCCCTTTCTCTCCCAGTTCTCTGTCTCTCTTTCTCTCTCTTTCTCTTTCTATGTGAAGGTCTGTCGTTGTACTCTAGGGGAAACAGGGCGTGACATGCTGAGGTGATTCCACGGAAGACACTGGATGAAGAAAACGACAATTATATCACAGGAAAACACATGCACACACGCCTGCAGACACACTGCAACACCCCCCCCCCCCCCACAAACACACACACACTCTCTCTCTCACACACACACATACATTTGATTCTCATGAATAACCATTAAGCCATTTGCTAAGATTTCCCCCATTTTGACATGTGGACCTGTTCTCACTCTTACCCTGACGGATCGCTCCAGACACTTTTTCGGTCTTGTCTGAGGTATTTTATATTGAATGTCAGAATGGCCATATTCTGAATACACTCTAGCACTAAATCAATGATCATTTACTACGCTTTTCCATTGAAGGCCATATTGAGGTTAAATCAATGACTGGAGTTTTCAATTGATAAAAAACAAATGACTATCTCATGTTGAAAGTGCAAGTCAGTATAGTGTATTTACTGGTCAATGTATTCCCTATACTGTACTTTGACTTGTCTAGTCATTCCTTGTATTCATATTTTTTTGGTGTATTGTACCTCCTTGACTAATCAATCACATCATTCCATGTATTAGAAAAACAGTTTTGTGTTTGGTTAAATAAGTTATTCTGTATGTTTGTCTCTTTTTTAATGTAGAATATTACATCAAATCAAATCCAAACAAATCACTATCTCTGTCAGATCCATTAGCCTTTATCTTCTGTGGCCAGATGACGTGGCGAGGTCCACATCCTGCTGAACATCCAATCACATCTTATCGGTCCCTGCGGTCTGGTGTGCTGAGAGTCATCTGTGTGGGGGTCTTGGGAGGCCATTACTGTGAGTAAAAGATGTCGAAAATACATATTTTTGGTTGAAAAGATGTTTGAAATCGCTTAAGGATCCACCCTTTTTTTCAATTTTCACCTAAAATGACATACCAAAATTAAACTGCATATTCTTGATACCATTTGAAAGGAAACACTGAAGTTTGTGGAAATGTGAAATTAACGTAGGAGAATATAACACATTAGATCTGGTAAAAGATAAAGAAAAAAACTACATTTTTTTGTATTGTTTTTGTACTATCATCTTTGAAATGCAAGAGAAAGGCCACAATGTATTATTCTTGCCCAGGCGCAATTTGTGATTTTTGCCACTAGACGGCAGCAGTGTATGTGCAAAGTTTTAGACTGATCCAATGAACCATTGTATTCCTGATCAACATTTTGTATCAAGACTGCCCAAATGTGCCGAATTGGATTATTAATAACTTTTCAAGTTCATAACTGTGCACTCTCCTCAAACAATAGCATGGTATTCTTTCACTGTAATAGCTACTGCAATTTGGACAGTGCAGTTAGAGTAACAAGAATTAACCTGTTTTGGCTAGGGGGCAGTATTTTCACAGCCGGATAAAAAAACGTACCCGATTTAATCTGATTATTACTCCTGCCCAGAAACTAGAATATGCATATAATTATTAGCTTTGGATAGAAAACACTCCAAAGTTTCTAAAACTGTTTGAATGGTGTCTGTGAGTATAACAGAACTCATTTGGCAGGCCAAAACCTGAGAAGATTCCATGCAGGAAGTGGCCTGTCTGACAATTTCTTGCCCTTCTTGATTATCTCTATCCATTACAGACGATCTCTGCTGATACGTGACACTTCCTAAGGCTCCCATGGGCTGTCAGAAGGCGGCAAAAAGCTGAATCGTGGCTTTGCAGGCTCTGGTTGAAAAAAAGTAGCGCGTTTGGGTAGTGGCTGGTTACAGTACTGTGAGACTCAGGCTCGTGCCCGCGTCGACCGAATGCTTTGTTTTCTTTTGTCTGTTTACCTAAACGCAGATTCCCGGTCAGAATATTATCGCTTTTTTACGAGAAAAATGGCATAAAAATTGATTTTAAACAGCGGTTGACATGCTTCGAAGTACGGTAATGGAATATTTAGAAATCTTTTGTCACGAATTGCGCCATGCTCGTGACCCTTATTTACACTTCGGATAGTGTCTTGAACGCACGAACAAAACGCCGTTATTTGGATATAACGATGGATTATTTTAGACCAAACCAACATTTGTTATTGAAGTAGCAGTCCTGGGAGTGCATTCTGACGAAGACAACAAAGGTAATCAAACTTTTGTAATAGTAAATCGGAGTTTGGTCAGGGCTAAACTTGGTCGGTGTCTAAATGGCTAGCCGTGATGGCTGGGCTATCTACTGAGAATATTGCAAAATGTGCTTTCACCGAAAAGCTATTTTAAAATCGGACATATCGAGTGCATAGAGGAGTTCTGTATCTATAATTCTTAAAATAATTGTTATGTTTTTTGTGAACGTTTATCGTGAGTAATTTAGTAAATTCACCGGATGTTTGCGGGGGTATGCTAGTTCTGAACGTCACATGCTAATGTAAAAAGCTGGTTTTTGATGTAAATATGAACTTGATTGAACAAAACATGCATGCATTGTATAACATAATGTCCTAGGGTTGTCATCTGATGAAGATCATCAAAGGTTAGTGCTGCATTTAGCTGTGGTTTGGGTTTATGTGACATTATATGCTAGCTTGAAAAATGGGTGTCTGATTATTTCTGGCTGGGTACTCTGCTGACATAATCTAATGTTTTGCTTTCGCTGTAAAGCCTTTTTGAAATCGGACAGTGTGGTTAGATTAACGAGAGTCTTGTCTTTAAAATGGTGTAAAATAGTCATATGTTTGAAAAATGGAAGTTTTCGGATTTTAGAGGAGTTTGTATTTCGCGCCACGCCCATCATTGGATATTGGAGCAGGTGTTCCGCTAGCGGAACGTCTAGATCTAAGAGGTTAAAGCTTATTGCCACTATCAGATATGTCTATGTCCTGGGAAATGTTCTTGTTACTTACAACCTCATGCTAATCGCATTAGCACACATTAGCTCAACCGTCCCGCGGGTGAGACACCAATCTGTAGAGATCCTTATAAAAATAAGTACATTTTGCTCACTGGGATTCTTCAAAATCTTGTGTCCTTGAACGTGTGCAAAGCCTGGGCATCCAAGGCTGCCTCTATAGAGCCCGGGTCGGTGGTGATCATGGGTCAGTGCGGATGTATATTCTAGTTTATTTGATTTGATTCACATTGCGGTTGCCACATGATGCTGGATGGTACTTCCTGAATGAGAAGAATCAGAGGGGGTTGGTTAGGTTAGCAATGCAGCTGAACACATTGTCTGAAAAGTGATGTACTGTATACCGAGTGCTGTACAGGACTTACAACACATTCAGATAGTACTGAAGCTTTGTGATGTGAAGATATGGCTGTTACTGCAGTGGTGTGGAGACTGCATTGTTGGGTCTGGTGGACTGACAGAGTTGGCGGCAGAAGATGGAGTAGCCTGGAGGTTAAAACATAATGAATAAAAAAATAATAAAATATAAACTGTTAAAGTGTAAGATAAATGTCATGAACCTTTTGACAGCTTGTTATGATAAAAAGGATTTACAACAGGTAAAACTGGACAGGTGGATTAGACTGAAGATGTGTATGGTTGAAAACAATGCAATGTGTAAAGCACTTGTGTTACTTGTTGGAAGTGGAAGCTGGCACACAGATCACCCCAATCATAACACCCACAGAACATTTTGCTCTATGTAAATGCTTAACAAGTTCCTCTAGATGTGCAGAAATGCATTCAGTGTAACTGAGGTACAGTATCACATTGTATCATTGACGTCAGTGGAGAAGAATCTGCAACTACAGTACCTGCTCTGTGGCCCCACCTGGCTCCTCCTGGAAGTGGAGGTGGAACAACATGGGGTACAATGAAGATGAATTTTGGGTACCAATATTTGTAATTCGATATCAATATAACGGTAGCTGTTATTCTAGTAAGTTTTTTATAGTTTATATTGTAGTAAATTCATATTCTAGTTTATGTTCTAGTAATTTTTTTTATAGTTTATATTGTAGTAAGTTCATATTCTAGTTTGTGTTCTAGTAAGTTTTTTTATAGTTTAGATTGTAGTAAGATCATATTCTAGTTTATGTTCTAGCAAGTTTTTTTATAGTTTAGATTGTAGTAAGTTCATATTCTATTTTATGTTCTCGTAAGGTCATATTATAGTTTGTTGTAGTAAGTTTTTTTTATAGTTTATATTGTAGTAAAATCATATTCTAGTTTATGTTCTAGTAAGTTAATATTCTAGTTTATGTTCTAGTAAGTTTTTTATAGTTTAGATTGTAGTAAGTTAATATTCTAGTATATATTTGTCACAGTATCCACCGAGGATGGCGCCCCTACACGGTCGGGCGGCGCTCGGCGGTCGTCGTCGCCGGTCTACTAGCTGCCACCGATCTATGTTTCTTTGTTTTTTGTCTGATCTAGACCGCACCTGTCTCTTGTCTGTCATTAGTGGGGAGGTATTTAGTTTGTTTCTTAGGGTTCGTCTCTGTGCGTCAGCGGGCAGGTATGTGAACGGTCTGTGCTTTTGCACAATTCTCCCCCAGCGGATTCCTGCTAGAGGAATGTTGTATTTGCCGGGCTGCGCCCCGTGCGTATTTTTGTTTTCTCGGGGTTTACTGTGTTCTCTGGGCGCACCCTATGCCCTTTTGTTACGCCGAGTGGTTTTTCGGTGCAATAAATATACCGTTCTACGACACTACTGGACTACGTCTCCTGCTTTTGACTCTGCCCTTTCCTCCTGCCTTAAGAAACCGTGACAATATTGTAGTAAGTTCACATTCTAGTTTATGTTCTCGTAAGGTCATATTCTAGTTTATGTTCTAGCAAGTTTTTTTATAGTTATATTGTAGGAAGTATATATTCTAGATTATGTAATCAAGCAATAAAAATAATGTCTGAAATGTCTATGTCAAAATTTCTGATTTCCTTACCTTTGACTAAGTTTTTTAAAAAATTGTGTAGTCTTAGTGTAAATTTATCACAATACGCCTGGTGACTTTTTTTTTTCCAGGTTCCACCAGCTAGAGGTGGAAGGTGTTGATGGAAGTCCATCCATGTGCGTAATGTGTCCATTTTCATTGGAATTAGGTTCATAACTATCATCACTGGATTTCTGATTACCTCTGAGAATAACACTGCAACTAAAGCAGTTGCATCAAATTCATTACGCAGATGAAAAAGTAGTCCATCTTGATTTCCAGTGATTAAGTATATAAGAGCCTGACGGAAGTCTAGTGACTTTGATACCAGATTATCTAATTGAGCATATGAGAGAAATTCTGTCTTGCCCATTTTATTCTTGCAAAAAGACACTTTTAGACTTCCTGTTTTAATAGCAGACGCAATATTGGGATCCATAATTCTGTACAAAGGTTTAATATAGAGGTTTTCCATATTAACTGAAGAAATATAAATCCCAGAAATTATGTAAATGTTGTCCATTTCATTTTTTGATCTATTGTAATGCAACAAGTAATAAATTACACTAAGATAATCGTAAAAACTTTTGATGTAAATTACAATAGATGCTTTGGATGGTACATCCATTGAATCATTTACTAACATAATTTTTTTATAAAAAATACAATCTCCAAAATTAAAATGTTGCTTTACTCGATAAATCATTTTACTGATAACCTTTAAGCATTTCAATTTTCTGGGAACATTTTTTAAATTATTTTGAGTTGAAATTTTAATCTTCAAATTTGTTTTTTTTGTAACTTTTATGCCAATAAATGCGTTTTCATTTTCTTTGTACTGAAACACAAAAAATAAATGGAACAGAATTAGATTAACCTTGTTACATTAAACTAACTTGAAGATAAAGGGAGTGGCATGTTTTTCAAGCTTTCCATACAGTCATATGTTGACAAACACTATATGTGATCTTTTGATAAACAGATAAACAAACTCTTTTGATAAACAGACTATTGTAATTACAACATACTCTACATGTAGGTTAACATAGCTTTACCAGTTTAATTAACTGTCATCTAAATGCTCAGAATACGTTTTAAAAGAATCTTACCCCCATGTTGTTCCACTTCAGGTATTGGAAATGGACTGGTGTTGGTTAGGTGTTGGTTATTCATCAGCTTTATTGGGTGGTCAAATTGGGTGTGTCATGTGTGGGTGTTTCTAAGTCTACAGTACACGGATGCATATTCCTTCTTGTCCGCTCGCCTTTCTGTTCAGTTCCCTATGAAACTTTATAGATTAAACTTTATTTCATGTGCATTTGTAAAATCGCAACACACTTCACAATGAAAGATGGCAAACATTAGGCATTAAAATAAGTTAAACAACAACTTCAATCTCCAGGATCTCTCCCCTCTCTTCAAACAGGAATAACAACATAGTTAAGTGATGACGCCAAAGAAGTGAGTGTTTGGAGGATATACAGTTGAAGTCAGAAGTTTACGATGTGACCCAGTCGTTCTTTTTAAATGTTCCATTGCCATACTGGCTGGAAACGTTCTTATCCCTTGCTTGCTAGCTAGCCAACTGTGGCTAACTTACAGTCATGTCAAAAAGTGCAGCCAGAATAACAGCAAAGTATTTGCATTTGTTTAAGATGTTTTCTATTTACATTTATTTGGATACATCTATAACAATGAGCTAATGATGCACGATTTTAACTGGCATAGAAAATGTGCTCTCTCGACAGGACACTGTTGTTCAGAAGAGCTAGCCAACAACACAACTAACACAATCACTTCAAACTGAAGCTGGAAAGACAGCAAACTAGGTGCACTTCATAAATATTTTACGTTTTCGATTGATAATTATTTGTGTATATATCCATAAAAATGATGCTGATTCATGATTTCGACTGGTTGAGAAAAGCTGGGGGTGGACAGGTTAACTCTTGCTCTTGTAAGTCGATATGGATAAGAGCTTCTGCTAACTGACTAAAATGTGATGTTTAAAAACTTCACCTTTAATAATATACATTAGCATGTCTATCTCATCCCGACAGCTGGAGATCGAATTTGAATGTTGAAATAATGTTGCAAATGTCAGAGACAGACAGCAACGTTTGTACAAATTCTCCAGTGTTGAAAACTAACTGTGAGACGGCCCACAGTCCGGAGCCGAGAGGGAGACGGCCCACAGTCCGGAGCCGAGAGTGAGACGGCCCACAGTCCGGAGCCGAGAGGGAGACGGCCCACAGTCCGGAGCCGGCGCAGCCAGAGTCGTCCTTCAGCCCGATGTCTCCAGCGATGCGCCATAGCCCAGAGACTTCGGGAGGGGTAAAATTTAATAAGTATTTAGCGGGGGTGGACAGGTTAGGTTGGAGTAAGGCCGGAGCCTGACCCACCTCCGTAGTAGGAGGTTGGGGAGGGGGGGGGGGGGTGTAGCACAAGAACCGTCGGTGACGGTGGCCACCCTCCCTCCCCTCCCTTTAGTTAAGATTTTTTTTGTGTGTGTTTATTTTTGTGTAAGGTGCATCCAGGGTCTGCACCTTCAGGGGGGGGGGGGGGGAGAGAGGAGAGTACTGTCACGTCCAGTATAAGGGGTTATTTGTTATTGTAGTTTGGTCAGGACGTGGCAGGGGTGTGTTTGTTTAGAGTGTTTCGGGGTTTGTTGGGCTATGTTCTATGTTAGTATATTTCTATGTTTATCTAGTATGTCTAGTTCTATGTTTAGTTAATGGGGTTGACCTACAATTGGAAGCAGCTGCTCCTAGTTGCTTCTAATTGAAGGTCCTATTTAAGAGGGGTGTTTTTCTATGGGATTTTTTGTGGGTAGTTGTTCCTTGTTTTAGTGTTTGTTGCACCTGACAGGACTGTTTCGTTTTGTTCTTTTTTTGTATATGTATTTAGTTGTTTTTCCTTCTTCAAAATAAAAAGATGAGTATACATATTCCCGCTGCGTTTTGGTCTAATCCATACGACAACCGTGACATTACCGATGGGTGGGGCACATTGATCATCAGTTATCATATAAAAAAACTGCAAAACATTAGCCTCCAACCTATGAAAAAAGCCTGTGATGGCCGGGCTATCTACTCAGAATATTGCAAAATGTGCTTTCACCGAAAAGCTATTTTAAAATCGGACACCGCGATTGCATAAAGGAGTTCTGTATCTATAATTCTTAAAATAATTGTTATATTTTTTATGAACGTTTATCGTGAGTAATTTAGTAAATTCACCGGAAGTGTTCGGTGGGAATGCTAGTTCTGAACGTCACATGCTAATGTAAAAGCTGGTTTTTGATATAAATATGAACTTAATTGAACAAAAAATGCATGTATTGTATACCATAATGTCCTAGGAGTGTCATCTGATGAAGATCATCAAAGGTTAGTGCTGCATTTAGCTGTGGTTTTGGTTTTTGTGACATTATATGCTAGCTTGAAAAATGGGTGTCTGATTATTTCTGGCTGGGTACTCTGCTGACATAATCTAATGTTTTGCTTTCGCTGTAAAGCCTTTTTGAAATCGGACAGTGTGGTTAGATTAACGAGAGTCTTGTCTTTAAAATGGTGTAAAATAGTCATATGTTTGAAAAATTGAAGTTTTCGGATTTTAGAGGAGTTTGTATTTCGCGCCACGCCCATCATTGGATATTGGAGCAGGTGTTCCGCTAGCGGAACGTCTAGATGTAAGAGGTTAAAGCTTATTGCCACTATCAGATATGTCTATGTCCTGGGAAATGTTCTTGTTACTTACAACCTCATGCTAATCGCATTAGCACACATTAGCTCAACCATCCCACGGGTGGGACACCAATCTGTAGAGATCCTTAAGAGGATTAAAAATAAGTAATTTGCTCACTGGGATCCTTCAATCTTGTGTCCTTGAACGTGTGCAAAGCCTGGGCGTCCAAGGCTGCCTCTGTAGAGCCCGGGTCGGTGGTGACCATGGGTCAGTGCGGATTCACGGGTCAGTGCGGATGTATATTCTAGTTTATTTGATTTGATTCACATTGCGGTTGCCACAGGATGCTGGATGATACTTCCTGAATTAGAAGATTCAGAGGGGGTTGATTAGGTTAGCAATGCAGCTGAACACATTGTCTCAAAAGTGATGTACTGTATACCGAGTGCTGTACAGGACTTAAAACACATTCAGATAGTACTGAAGCTTTGTGACGTGAAGATATGGCTGTTACTGCAGTGGTGTGGAGGCTGCATTGTAGGGTCTGGTGGACTGACAGAGTTGGCAGGAGAAGATGGAGGAGCCTGGAGGTCAAAACATGATGAATAAAAATTCAGAAAAATAAAATACCAACAGTTAAAGTCTAAGATATACAGTGAGGGAAAAAAGTATTTGACCCCCTGCTGATTTTGTACGTTTGCCCACTGACAAAGAAATGATCAGTCTATAATTTTAATGGTAGGTTTATTTCAAGAGTGAGAGACAGAATAACAACAACAAAAAATCATGAAAAACGCATGTCAAAAATGTTATAAATTGATTGGCATTTTAATGAGGGAAATAAGTATTTGACCCCCTCTCAATCAGAAAGATTTCTGGCTCCCAGGTGTCTTTTATACAGGTAACGAGCTGAGATTAGGAGCACACTCTTAAAGGGAGTGCTCCTAATCTCAGTTTGTTACCTGTATAAAAGACACCTGTCCACAGAAGCAATCAATCAATCAGATTCCAAACTCTCCACCATGGCCAAGACCAAAGCGCTCTCCAAGGATGTCAGGGACAAGATTGTAGACCTACACAAGGCTGGAATGGGCTACAAGACCATCGCCAAGCAGCTTGGTGAGAAGGTGACAACAGTTAGTGTGATTATTTGCGAGGAGGAATGCTGCCCATGACACCAAGAACCCCATCCCCACCGTCAAACATGGAGGTGGAAACATTATGCTTTGGGGGTGTTTTTCTGCTAAGGGGACAGGACAACTTCACCGCATCAAAGGGACGATGGACGGGGCAATGTACCGTCAAATCTTGGGTGTGAACCTCCTTCCCTCAGCCAGGTAATTGAAAATGGGTCGTGGATGAGTATTCCAGCATGACAATGACCCAAAACACACGGCCAAGGCAACAAAGGAGTGGCTCAAGAAGAAGCACATTAAGTTCCTGGAGTGGCCTAGCCAATCTCCAGACCATAATCCCATATAAAATCTGTGGAGGGAGCTGAAGGTTCGAGTTGCCAAACGTCAGCCTCGAAGCCTAAATGACTTGGAGAAGATCTGCAAAGAGGAGTGGGACAAAATCCCTCCTGAGATGTGTGCAAACCTGGTGGCCAACTACAAACGTCTGACCTCTGTGATTGCCAACAAGGGTTTTGCCACCAAGTACTAAGTCATGTTTTGCAGAGAGGTCAAGTACTTATTTCCCTCATTAAAATTCCAATCAATTTATAACATTTTTGACATGCGTTTTTGTGGATTTTTTGTTATTCTGTCTCTCACTGTTCAAATAAACCTACCATTAAAATTATACACTGATCATTTCTTTGTCAGTGGGCAAACGTACAAAATCAGCAGGGGATCAAATACTTTTTTCCCTCACTGTTTGTCAGGAACCTGTTGACAGCTTATGACAAAAAATATTTACATCAGGTAAAACTGGACAGCTGGATTAGACTGAAGATGTGTATGGTTGAAAACAATGCAATGTGTAAAGCACTTGTGTTACTTGTTGGAAGTGGAAGCTGGCGCACAGATCACCCCAATCATAACACCCACAGAACATTCTGCTCTATATAACAACTTCCTCTAGATTTGCATTCAGTGTAACTGAGGTACAGTACTGTATTGTAGCATTGACGTCAGTGGAGAAGAATCTGCACCTACCTGCTCTGTGGCTCCTCCAGGAAGTGGAGGTGGAGCAACATGGGGAATAATGAAGATGAATTTTTGCCACCCAGGGAGCAGCTGTTGGGGGTTAACTGCCTTGCTCTGTAAATTTCTTAGGCTTAGATTTATTTTAAATTGCTAAATTTTAACTAGACCATTCAGTTCTTATTTACAATGACAGCCTACACCAGCCAAACAAGGACAACACTGGGCCAATTGTACAAAGAAAAAAACAACCATTCTTTTGTGTTTTTTGTACCATCATCTTTGAAAATGCAAGAGAAAGGCCATAATGTATTATTCCAGCCCAGGTGCAATTTAGATTTTGGCCACTAGATGGCATCAGTGTATGAAACATTTAAGACTGATCCAATGAACCATTGGATTTCAGTTCAAAATGTTGTTTCAAGACTGCCTAGTTTGTTTATTAATACGTTTTCATGTTCAAAATTGTGCGCTCTCCTCAAACAATAGCATCGTATTCTTTCATTGTAATAGCTACTATAAATTGGATAGTGCAGTTGGATGAACAAGAATTGAACCTGTTTGGCTTTCTGCCAATATCTGATATGTCTATGTCCTGGGAAATGTTCTTGTTACTTACAACCTCATGCTAATTGCATTAGCCTACGTTAGCGCAACCATCCAGAATCGACCTATTAAGCATCTCTAAAAATGTTGAATTAAAAGAGAATCTATTATGAAACAAAAAAATAATGGAAATGGTTCTGCTTCCATTTCCATCTCAACCACTTTAAGTCAGTGTATGTGATCTCCGACAGCAGAAGGTCAATCAATTAACGGTAAATCATTGAATTCCACATTTTTGAGAAATTCTTGGTTTCTTTAAAAAAATTTAGGACCATAGGGTTTTTGAGCTTTCCAGGTTCCCCCAGCTAGAGATGGCAGGATCTGGCGGAAGTCATTACATTTTTAATGTATTCATTTGAATTGCAATTCTGTTATTAAATATCCTAATTGGATTTCTGATTACCTCTGAGATTAACATCGCCACTAAAGCAGTTGCAAGAAATGCATTATGCATATAATAAAAAAGGCTTTCTTGATCTCCATTGATGAAGTAAATGAGAAACCGTCGGAAGTCTAGTGATGTTGGAAACTTATTACATAATGTACTATATGACATTTTTTCTTCAGGAATTGAAATGTCAGTCACTTTAATAACATTGCCGTCCTCAATAAAGTGATTCATTCTGAACACAGGTGTACAATAGAGGTCATTCCTGTCCATTAAACAGTCCTGCTATAATGTATGTATGATTTGCTCCATTTTTGTGAATGGTTATATCTTTCATAGTGTGAAGCAATGCTACATAATAAGAATATTTCCTTTTGGGGTAAATTGGAAATTTACAAATTTCTTCAAGAATGAATTTATCAACCTTCGACAGTATCGTCTGCTTCATTTTTGGGTCCCTACCATACTTGTAATAGAGATATTTGGTCTGGTCTTCAGATGACTTCAAAGGTACGTATTCAATGAGGTTTGCTTTTGCTATCCTGTTAGAATTCTCAAAAATTTTAAATATAGCCATACTGTGCATTTTAAAATGTAATTTTATAACAAGATTATTCCAACTATAAACGTATTGTTTTATTAGTAGTATTTTGCTTATATAGCTCTGTGTGATCTTGTACTTCGCTAGAATCAAACTCTTGATAAAAAGTTAAAGTTTTAAAAGTATCATCAACTGATGGTGGTATAATTTGTTCGATTAACTTAGAGCATTCTTTTGTTGAGAAGTTCTTGAAGGTAGAATATTCATTAGAATTTGAAGATTTATCAGGATAATGTTTATTTATTTTACCATACTTCTATGCCAATTTTCTCATTTTCATATCCATTATTCTGGGGGGAATAAAGAACAGATTTAGATTAACCTTGTTTTCACATTAAACTAACATGAAGAGAAAGTCACATGTTTTTTTTCATCTTCCCATACGGTCATATAATGAAAAACACAAGCAGTATCTTTAACATCACTATTTCTAATGGGCCAGACAACAGTAAAGGATGTTTGTAATATTTTGATTAACAGACTATTGTAATTAACATATACTGTACATGTAGGTTAACGTCATTTTCTTTACCTGTTTAGAAAACATTAATAAAAAATGCAAAAAGTACTACTCTTACCTCCATGCTGCTCCTCCTTGCTCACTTCGAGAATTGGAAAAGGAGTGGTGTTGGTTATTTATCAGGTGATCAAACTGGGCGTGGCTGCATAGTGAGCTTTAGTTTTCTGGGACGTTCTAGTAGTAGAGAGCACTTGCTGGAAGATCTGTATCCACTCACACACACACGAAGAAGTTTTACTCACACTAAGAATATGGAGGACAATGAACATTGATATGAACAATGGATATTGATTTTAAAAGAGGAGAAAAAAAACAAGAAATGAATTGGTACTGAAATTGATTAAATTAATAATGAAATGTTAGATGTGAATGTTAATATGTGACTGAAGTAATATAGTGAAATGGTTGAAGTTAGTCTGTTTTGAGGTTAATTAGAACAAGGTTTATTGGGTTTGAAAGATAAGGCCTTTGGGCCTCTAGGGGAAAATCAATAGCCTGCACCTGTTACTATTTGAACTAACATCTGCACCTCACTTGAGTGGGTTGGGGACCATTTGCATTTCTACTTTCTCAAGCCTGAGATGAGAATGCATTTGTGGTTTAGAAAGCCTAGGGCGGGGATGGGCAAGTTTTGTAGGCCCACGGACCAATTAAAAAATATGCATATTAGGAACTCAGTCAATGTCTTAGCTTACTGTTGAGAGTTAGAATAATATAATACAATTTCGAAATTTGGTTGTGCATCAGCAGTCACTCAATAAGCCCATGTCAGCAAAACATTTTTTAGATTGCTGGCCGCTAGATTAATTTACCAATCTAAATTTGTAGTAAGCATGATCAAATTACCGACTGGGGTGGAGCACATTGATCATCAGTTATCATATAAAAAAACGGCAAAACATTTGCCTCCATCCTATGACAAAATGTGTAGAATTACAGAAAATGATGTGTAAAACTGCTCATTAATTTCTCTGCCCTATGGCAAAATAAGTAGAATTGCATGAAATCAGTTATAAAATAGCAAAATCTTCTCTCCGCCGCATGGCAAAATGTGTATAATGGCAAGAAACGAACATTCCAACTTTTGTTTTCTCTTCACTGTCACAATGTGGGGGGGAGGGGTCGGTGCTGCTAAAATGTTTTGCTCACAAGTGGGGGGGATCGATGTGGGCACGCAGACACACAAGCCACTGCAACCCCTCATGATGAGTTCCGGGGAGCTAGACAAATGTATCATATCAATGATTTGTTTGCTTATCGTAATTGGTTTTGTGATTTTTGATTTATTGCATTAATTGATTTAGCTGGTGATTTTATGCCTGTTTCTGGAATTTTGAATGAACTCGCTGTACTGTCATCAAAGAGTCATACAAGTGCATGTAGTTTTACTCTGGGAAATCAAATTGACTTGATTTATTGAGGATTTTTTGCCTCCCCTTCTCTCCAGCTCTCTCCCCCTCTCTCCTCCCACTCTCTCTCCTCCTCTCTCCTACCCCTTCTCTCCCCCTCTCTCCTCCCCCTTCTCTCCCACTCCCTCTCCCCCTCTCAACGTCTTGTCTTTGGCATTAGTTTAGCTGAGTTTGGCACTGGCTTTGATACCATTTTAATTCAACTGCATGAATGACTAATAGTTCCTAACAAATTTCTGGGAAAACAAGATAAACCTGATTGTAGATTTCTCACCTGGATGAGTGGAGGCTTGTCTGAATGAATAGAAGGTCAGCCAATCTCTGAACCTTTCAAGCTGCAAACTAATATGAAAAGGGGAGACTCTCACGAACACCATAAGTGTCACGGGACTCGTCTGAATATAACCCATACAAACTTAGTAACTTTTTGATGCAACAAAAAAAGGGTTTAAATATGTGTCAAATATATACTACCGGTCAAAAGATTTAGAACACCTACTCATTCAGAGGTTTTTCTTAATTTTTATTATTTTCTACACTGTAGAATAACAGTGAAGACATCAAAACTATGAAATAACACATGGAATTATGTAGCAACCAAAAAAGTGTTAAACAAATTTTATATTTGAGATTCTTCAAATAGCCACCCTTTGCCTTGATGTCAGCTTTGCATTCTCTTGGCATTCTCTTAACCAGCTTCACCTGGAATGCTTTTCCAACAGTCTTGAAGGAGTTCCCACATATGCAGAGCACTTGTTGGCTGATTTTCCTTCACTCTGCGGTATGACTCATCCCAAACCATCTCAATTTGGTTAAGGTCGGGGGATTGTGGATGCCAGATCATCTGAAGCAGCACTCCATCACTCTCCTTCTTGGTCAAATAGCACTTACACAGCCTGGAGGTGTGTTGGGTCCTTGTCCTGTTGAAAAACAAATGATAGTCCCACTAAGCCCAATCTAGATGGGATGGCATATCGCTGCAGAATGCTGTGGTAGCCATGCTGGTTAAATGTGCCTTGAATTCTAAGTAAATCACAGACTGTTTCACCAGCAAAGCACCCCCATACCATCACACCTCCTCCTCCATGATTCAGGCTGGGAACTACATATGTGGAGATCATCCGTTCACCTACTCTGTGTCTCACAAAGACACGGCGGTTGGAACCAAAAATCTCATATTTGGACTCATCAGACCAAAGGACAGATTTCAACCAGTTTAATGTCCATTGCTCGTGTTTCTTGGCCCAAGGAAGTCTCTTCTTCTTATTGGTGTCCTTTAGTAGTAGTTTCTTTGCAGCAATTCGACCATGAAGGCCTGATTCACTCCTCTGAACAGTTGATGTTGAGATGTGTCTGTTACTTGAACTCTGTGAAGCATTTACAGTCAGGCCCATAAATATTAAATCATGAATATAAATATGAGCTGAAAGTGCAGACTTTAATTTAAGGGTATTTACATCCAAATCGCAGGGAACGGTGTAGGAATTACAGCACTTTTTGTATCTGGTCCCTCCCTTTTTAAGGTACCAAAAGTAATTGAACAATTGGCTGCTCAGCTGTTCCATGGCCAGGTGTGTGTTATTCCCTCATTAGTTCATTTACAAGTAAGCAGATAAAAGGTCTAGAATTGATTTCAAATGTGGCATTTGCAATTAGAATCTGTTGCTGTTAACCCTCAATATGAAGTCCAAAGAGCTGTCACTGCCAGTGAAGCAAGCCATCATTAGGATGAAAAATCTAAACAAACCCAGAGAGATAGCAAAAACATTAGGTGTGGCCAAATCAATTATTTGGTACATTCTTAAAAAGAAATAACACACTGGTGAGCTCAGGAACACCAAAAGGCCCGTAAGACCATGGAAAACAACTGTGGTGGATGACAGAAGAATTCTTTCCCTGGTGAAGAAAAACCCCTTCACAACAGTTGTCCAGATCAAGAACACCCTAGACGTATGTGTCAAAGTCAACATTCAAGAGAAGACTTCACCAGAGTGTTAACCACAAGATGTAAACCATTAGTAAGCCTCAAAAACAGGAAGACCAGATTAAATCTAAAAAAGCCTGTACAGTTCTGGAACAACATCCTATGGACAGATGAGACAAAGATCAACTTGTACCAGAATGATGGGAAAAGAAGAGTATGGAGATGGAAAGGAACTGCTCATAATCCGAAGCATACCACCTCATCTGTGAAGCATGGTGGAGGTAGTGTTATTGCGTGGGCTTGTATGGCTGCCAATGGAACTGGTTCCCTTGTATTTATTGATGATGTGACTGCTGACAAAAGCAGCAGGATGAATTCTGAAGGGTTTAGGACTATATTATCTGCTCAGATTCAGCCAAATGCTTCAAAACCCATTGGACGGTGCTTCACAGTGCAGATGGACAATGACCTGAAGCATATTGCGAAAGCAACCCAATACTTTTTTAAGACAAACAAGTGGAATGTTCTGCAATGGCCAAGGCAATCACCTGACCTGAATCCAATTGAGCATGCATTTCACTTGCTGAAGGCAAAACTGAAGACAAAACAGCCCAAGAACAAGCAGGAACTGAAGACAGCTGCAATAAAGGCCTGAGAGAGCATCACCAGGGCAGAAACCCAGCATCTGGTGATGTCTATGGGTTCCAGACTTCAGGCAGTCATTGACTGCAAAGGATTTGCAGCCAAGTATTAAAACTGAAATGCATTCCAGGTGATTACCTCATGAAGCTGGTTGAGAGAGTGCCAAGAGTGTGCAAAGCTGTCATCAAGGCAAACGGTGGCTACTTTGAAGAATCTCAAACATAAAATATATTTTTATTTGTTTAATGCTTTTTTGGTTACTACATGATTCCAAATGTGTTATTTCATAGTTTTGATGTCTTCACTATTATTCTACAATGTAGTAAATAGTAAAAATAAAGAAAAACCATGCAATGAGTAGGTGTGTCCAAACTTTTGACCAGTACTGTATATACAGTGCATTCAGAAAGTATTCAGACACCTTCACATTTTCTAAAGTGAGCTCTGGTGCAACCTGTTTCCATTGATCATCCTTGAGATGTTTTTACAATTTGACGAGTACACCTGTGGTATATTCAATTGATTGGACATGATTTGGAAAGGCACACACCTGTCTATATACGGTCCCACAGATGACAGTGCATGTCAAGAGAAAAAAACAAGCCATGAGGCCGAAGGAATTGTCCGTAGAGCTCCGAGACAGGATTGTGTCAAGGCACAGATCTGGGGAAGGGTACCAAAAAAGTTCTGCAGCATTGAAGGTCCCCAAGAACACAGTGGCCTCCATCATTCTTAAATGGAAGAAGTTTGGAACCACCAAGACTATTCCTAGAGATGGCTGCCCGGCCAAACTGAGCAATCAGGGGTGAAGGGCCTTGGTCAGGGAGGTGACAAGGAACCCGATGGTCACTTTGACATAGCTCCAGAGTTCCTCTGTGGAGATGGGAGAACCTTCCAGAAGCAGAACCATCTCTGCAGCACTCCACCAATCAGGCCTTTATGGTAGAGTGGCCAGACGGAAGCCACTCGTCAGTAAAAGGCATGACAGCCCACTCAGAGTTTGCCAAAAGGCACCTAAAGGACTCTCAGACCATGACAAACAAGATTCTCTGGTCTGATAAAACCAAGATTGAACTCTTTGGACTGAATGCCAAGCGTCACTTGTAGAGAAAGTGTTGGTTCTGTTTTTGCTGTGCTCCATTTTTATACTTAACAAATAAGGACACTCGAAATGTGCACTTATAAATCATAACAATTTCAATCAAAATATAGCTGTAGACAGAAGTCAAAGATCAAACATCACACATACAACCAATGTTTCTCCTGAGTTCTACCCCATAGGAAAAGTCCCAAGATATTTTATTAAGCCCGAAGTCCAGCCCTAGTGATGTCACTGCATACGTCATTACCTTCTACTCATCAGACAAGCCCATGCATAAACAGCTATACAAACTTGCAAGAGTTACAATAGTTCCAGTGTTTTCTAAGGCTCAGCAGTAAATGTCCACTCCCCCAAGATGATGTATAGAGGTATGTCTGACTAGTCTCTTATCTCTTTTACTCCCCTGCAGGGTTCTGTGTTTATCTTTGAGGTGCTTTCTCACAGACCCCATGCAATAATTCACACATTTCTCAGATTGTTTCTTTATAAGAGGTAGAGACTTAGAAAAGACTGTGGAACAATTTTAAAACCTTATAATGAATATATATATTGTTAATCTGTAGTCTAGGACCCTATAAATGTGGAGGGGGAGGGGTCTTATAACCCTTCCCCTTCTATTAATACAACATATTATAATCAATTATTATAATACATCAATCATTTGGTGCAGACCCTATCATGACCCCATCAAAAGCCCGGCACCATCCTTACGATGGCACCATGCTGTGGGGATGTTTTTCAGAGGCAGGGACTGGAAGACTAGGAAGGATCTAGGGAACGATGAACGGAGCAAAGTACAGAGAGATCACAGAGCTTGAGAGGAACTGCAGAGAAGAATGGGAGAAACAATAACAGGTGTACCAAGCTTATAGCGTCATACCAAAGAAGACTCAAGGTATTCTGCTCATGTGACAAATAAAGTTTGATTTGATTTGAATCTGTAGACCACCCAGTAGGTCAACTACTGAGTGTCATTACCTTTCTTTTTACTCTCTATGGCCTTGGTTCTGACTGGATGACAGAACAGGTGATGAATGAAGTCATTAATAATGATCAGCCCTGTTCACAAACATGGAAATACAGCTAAAATACAGTATATGTACATGAGGCGGCAGCTAGCCTAGTGGTTAGAGTGTTGGACTTGTAACTGAAAGTTTGCAAGATTGAATCCCCAAGGTAAAAATCTGTTGTTCTCCCCCTGAACAAGGCTGTCATTGAAAATAAGAATTTGTTTAATTGATTTACCAAGTTAAATAAATGTTTAAAAAAATGATTTGAATACAACTTCCCATGTTTGTTTAGCGGTGAGAAGATGTATCTACACCCTGGGCCTCTGTTTCTTTCTTTTGTTCTGGCTGAGTGAAGAAAAATAAATAATATAATATTCCTATTTCAACTTTTACTGATACACTTTCTACAGCAAGTCATTACAATGACAAATGAAGTGTGTTATAATAGACACATTTGGTGGTCGGAGTACGTCAGAATGTAAAAGTTTAGACCTCGTATAGTCCTTATGGGTTTACACCTTGTGTGATCCTTACTGAGTCAGGATGGACGAGCGGTCTAAGGTGCTGCTTTCAGGTCGCAGTCTCCCCTGGAGGAGTGGGTTTGAATCACACTTCTGTCAAATCTTTAGCGCCCGTCTGTCACTGGGAAGTCATTATGAATCATGCTGTGTTGTTGTAGTAAATAAGTTAAATTAGCCAGAAGTTACTACTACTATAGTCTAGATAGAGGAGACACATTATTGTCTCAATATCTGTCGTGGCCGAGTGGTTAAGGCAATGGACTAGATATCCATTGGGATCTTCCCACGCAGGTTTGAATCCTGCTGACAACGGCAGAGTTTTTTTGTCAGTTCATGTCAAGGGCACCTCCTCTATTACCAAACATGTGAAGCCCATTTTACAACATGAGGGCGCCCTCCACTTTCACGTCTCAGCTATGTACAAAACATTATGAACACCTTCCTAATATTGAGTTGCACCCCCCTTTTTTGCCCTCAGAACAGCCTCAATTAGTCAGGGCATGGACTCTACAAGGTGTCGAAAGCATTCCAGATGGATGCTGGCCCATGTTGACTCCAATGCTTCCCACAGTTGTGTCAAGTTGGCTGGATGCCCTTTGAGTCGTGGACAATTCTTGATACACACAGGAAACTGATGAATTTGAAAAACCCAGCAGCTTTGCAGTTCTTGACACAAACTGGTGCGCTTGGCACCTACTACCACCAAAGGCACCTACTACTACCAAAGGCCCCTTTTACTTAGAGAGGTTTGCTGGTTAGACACACACACACACACACACACACACACATTCGAATATAAATGTAAGGCAGTTTTAGCTATTAAATGTTATTACTGTTTTATTAGACTACTGTTTTTTTAACATATGTCTGATTTCCGGGATAATGATCAGTCCTGTTCACAAACATGGAAATACAGCTAAAATAAATATTATGTACATGATATGAATACCAGTTCCAATGTTCCTTTAGCGACCCTTATTGGTGAGATGATGTATCTGCACCCTGAACTGCACCCTGGGCCTCTTTCTTTCTTTTGTTCTGGCTGAGTGAGGAAAAATGAATAATATAATATTCCTATTTCTACTTTTACCGATACACTTTCTACAGCAAGTCATTAAAACGAAAAATAAAGCATGTTATATTAGACGCCTTTGGTGGTCGCCACAGCAAGATGGCGACGACAGAGATGGTCGCCTCGCTTCGAGTCCTTAGGAAACTATGCAGTATTTCATTTTTTATGTATTATTTCTTACATTGTTAGCCCAGAAAATCTTAAGTGTTATTACACACAGCCGGGAAGAACTGTTGGCTATAAGAGCGACGTCAACTTACCAACATTACGACCAGGAATACGACTTTCCCGAAGCGGATCCTTTGTTCGGACCACCACCAGTTTTACAGGAGTTTTACAGGAGAGGAGGAAACCCAGTGTGATTAACTAGTTTTACAGGAGAGGACGGGATCCACTGATATTTACCAGTTTTACAGGAGAGGAGGGGATCCACTGTTATTAACAAGCTTTAGAGGAGAGGAGGGGATCCACTGTGATTAACTAGTTTTACAAGAGAAGAGGGGATCCACTGTGATTAACTCGTTTTTCAGGATAGTAAGGGATCCACTGATATTGACTAGTTTTACAGGAGAGGAGGGGAATCCACTGCGATTAACTAAGTGCCTCTTCAGAGCAAGGCATCTATATCCTGTGAGATGTATAGTCAATAAAGGCTAAATCTGAAGATAAACACATAAAATGGAATGTTCCACTTTCAATATTCTGCCTCGGCAGTTACATGCTTCATTATCAACACCTATTCATTAATTTCTTCATGCAACAAACCTAAAAGTGGTTAAAGATCTGTTTAGTGTAAACAGTTTCATATGTGAATGTAAATAAATAGCTTTTTATTTACTTAAAAAGTCACTCGTCTCCTTTTCACCTGATGTAACACCTGATTTACTTAACAAGAGGCACATCTCAACAGGTGGTCCAGATATGTCATGACAAGGCACAAGTGAGGGCCTTACTCTTTTGTGCTCAATTCTTCCTCTTATTGGTTCTCAAGAAATATGACATCACAGATTCCCATCAGACCAACACCTTGAATGCCTAAAAAGTTGTCTAAAAAACAGTATTTTGTTGAAGAAAAATGACCCTTCAGTTGTGTGTACTTTACTGTATTTATAGTTGGGATGTCGCTGTTGCTTCCAGACAGGATGAACACCTTCTTCGCTCGTTTTGAGGATAGTACAGTGCCACCAACACGGCCCGCAATCAACGACTATAGGCTCTCCTCCTCCGTGGCCGACGTGAGTAAGACATTTAAGGTTGTTAACCCTCGCAAGGCTGCCGGTACAGATGGCATCCCTAGCCGCGTCCTCAGAGCATGCGCAGACTAGCTGGCTGGTGTGTTTACAGATATATTCAATCTCTCCCTATCCCAGTCTGTTGTCCCCACATGCTTCAAGATAGCCACCATTGTCCCTGTACCTAAGAAAGCAAAGGTAAATTAACTAAATGACTATCGCCCCGTAGCACTCACATCTGTCATCATGAAGTGCTTTGAGAGACTAGTCAAGGATCATATCACTTCCACCTTACCTGCCACCCTAGACCAACTTCAATTTGCTTACCGCGCCAATAGATCCGCAGAAGATGCAATCGCCACCACACTGCCCTGTCCCATCTGGACAAAAGGAATACCTATGTTAGAATGCTGTTCAGCATTTAACACCATAGTACCCTCCAAGCTCATCATCAAGCTTGAGGCCCTGAGTCTGAACCCCTCCCTGTGCAATTGGGTCCTGGACTTCCTGACGTGTCGCCCCCAGGTGGTGAAGGTAGGAAACAACACCTATTTCGCCGATCCTCAACACTGGGGTCCCACAAGGGTGCGTGCTCAGCCCCCTCCTGTACTCCCTTTTCACCCATGACTGCATGGCCAAGCACGCCTCCAACTCAAGCATCAAGTTTGCAGACGACACAACAGTAGTAGGCTTGATTACCAACAATGATGAGACGGCCCAGAGGGAGTAGGTGAGGGCTCTGGGAGTGTGGTGCCAGGGAAATAACCTCTCACTCAACGTCATCAAAACTAAGGAGATGATCGTGGACTTCAGGCAACAGCAGAGGGAGCACCCCCCTATCCACATTGATGAGACCGCAGTGGAGAAGTTGGAAGCTTCAAGTTCCTCGGTGTACACATCACTGACAAACTGAAATGGTCCACCCACACAGACAGTGTGGTGAAGAAGGCGCAACAGCGCCTCTTCAATCTCAGGAGGCCAAAGAAATTTGGCTTAACACCTAAAACCCTCACTAACCTTTACAGATGCATAATCAAGTACATCCTGTCGTGCTGTATCACCACCTGGTACGGCAACTGCATCACCCACAACCGCAAGGCTCTCCAGACGGTGGTGCAGTCTGCATAACGCATCACCGGGGGCAAACTACCTGCCCTCCAGGACACCTACAACACCCGATGTCACAGGAAGGCAAAAAAGATCATCAAGGACAACAACCACGAGCCACTGTATGTTCACCCAACGTCCATCCAGAAGGCGAGATCAGTACAGGTGCATTAAAGCTGGGACAGAGAGATTGAAAAACAGCTTCTATCAGCTTCTATTCAGACACCACTAGCACAGAGAGGAAGCTGCCTACCTACAGACTTGATACCATTGGACAATTTAATAAATGTAACACTAGTCACTTAAATAAGTCGCATTACTCATCTCATATGTATATCATGTATCATTCACTATCTATTCTTTACTATCTATTGCATCTTAGCCGCTCTGTCACTGCTCAACCATATATTTGATACTTATACATTCTTATTCCATTCCTTTACTAGATTGTGTATATTAGGTTTTGTTGTGGAATTGTTAGATATTACCTGTTAGATACTGCTGCACTGTCTGGTCTACAAGCATAAGCATTTCGCTACACTCACAATAACATCTGCTAACCATGCGTATGTGGCCAATACAATTTGATTTGAACAGTGCATCCCACTTATAAAGCAGCTGCTTCGTCTTGATGCTCTTCTTTATCAAAAGCTTACATGACGCTTTTCCATTTCAAACAAGCGCGCTCTTCCAACCACCATCCACCGTCTCGCTTCATGCCCTTCCTTGCTCCGTGAGGTAGCTCCTGTTATAGTATAGAGACAGACTGAAAGTGTCCTTTCTAGATTGGCCTATGGGGTGTCTAACAGAGCCACGAAACCGAGACAGAACCAACCAGCGGCCAGAAATATATTACACCCATAGTGATAAGACTTACCATAGAGAATCAATAGGAAAAGTTAAGGAGTTAAGTTTCATTATATCAGGCTCCTGCCATGCGCGCATGTTCGAATCCTGCAGCCAACGGTTTAGTTTTTTGTCAGCTCCTGTCAAAGGCACCTCAAATTGCATGTGAATCACTTTTACCACATGAGGGCGCCCTCCACTTTCACGTATCAGTTATGTACAAAACATTATGAACACCTTCCTAATATTGAGTTGTACCTCCCTTTTTTGCCTTCAGAACAGCCTCAATTAGTCAGGGCATGGACTCTACAAGGTGTCGAAAGCATTCCAGAGGGATGCTGGCCCATGTTGACTACAATGCTTCCCACAGTTGCCTCAAGTTGGCTGGATGTCCTTTGGGTGGTGGACCATTCTTGATACACAGGGGAATCTGCTGAGTGTGAAAAACCCAGCAGCGTTGCAGTTCTTGACACAAACCAGTGCGCCTGGCACCTGCTACCATACCTCGTTCAAAGGCACTTAAATATATTTTGTCTTGCCCATTCACCCTCTTAATATCACACATACACAATCCATGTCTCAATTGTCTCATGGCTTAAAAATACTTATTTAACCTGTCTCCTCCCCTTCATCTACACTGCTTGAAGTGGATTTAACCAGTTGTAATGCAGTAACATTATGCCATAATCCAGTCTGTGGAGTCATACTGTGGGATTCACGTTCCATGTTTTACAGTAGCCAGATGGTGGGAGGGATACCAGCTGATGGTGCATTCATAGGCCAGCTTACCAATGAATACCAGGACCTCTTCCAAGGTAACGGAGAACTCAGACTTTCAAGTGAAGCTGCACATTGATGACACAGTGCAACCAACAGTACGACCACAGAGCAGGATTCCTTTTCACATGAGAGAAAAAGTTCAACAGGAGCTTGACACACTAAAAAACCAAGACATCATCGGAAAAAATCGGCGGGCCAATGCCATGAGACCCCAATAGTGGTCACACCAAAACCCAAGACGCCTGATAAAGTTTGTCTGTGTCGACATGCGCCTTCCTAACACAGCAATTCAACATGAACAACACATCACACCAACGGTTGACAACCTCATCCATGATCTGAATGAAGAAGTGGTGTTTTCCAAGCTAGATCTTAATGCTGGATACCACCAGCTTGAGTTACATCCAGACTCAAGGTACATCACAACCTTCACTACACATACTGGCCTATTGAGATACACCAGACTGAACTCTGGCATAAATTCAGCTGCCGAGGTGTTTCAAGATGCAATACAGCAAATGCTGCATGGTATTCCCAACGTGAGAAACATGAGCAATGACATCCTAGTCTACGGTAGATCTCAGGATGAACACAACGCAAGTCTCAAAGCTAAGTTTCAGAGATTGAGAGAGAAAAATCTTACGCTGAACAAAGAAAAATGTGAATACAGCAAAACAACACTTGAGTTTTACGGCTATGTTTTCTCAGAGGAAGGTATTTCGGCGGATCCAAAGAAAATCAAAGCCATACAGAATCTGCCAGCACCTCAAAATGCCTAGGAAGTTATCAGTCTACTTGGCATGATACAATACTGCTCATGGTTCATACCAGACTTTGCAACAACCACACAGCCTCTTCTTGAGCTCACAAGAAAACATCACACCTGGTCATATGGACTGGTGTGCTGAGAGTCATCTGTGTGGTGGTCTCGGGAGGCCATTACTGTGAGTAAAAGATGTCGAAAATACATATTTTGGTTGAAAAGACGTTTAAAATAGCTTAAGAATCCGCCCCTTTTCACCGAAAATGACATACCCAAATTAAACTGCATATTCTTGATACCATTTCAAAGGAAACACTTTGTAGGTTGTGGAAATGTGAAATTAATGTAGGAGAATATAACACATTAGATCTAATAAAAGACAATACAAAGAAAAAAACCAACCTTTTTTTGTATTTTTTTTGTACCATCATATTTGAAATGCAAGAGGAAGGCCATAATGTATTATTCTTGCCCAGGCGCAATTTAGATTTTGGCCACTAGATGGCAGTAGTGTATGTGCAAAGTTTTAGACTGATCCAATGAAACATTGCATTTCTGATTAAAAAATGTGCCAAGACTGACCAAATGTGCCGAATTGGATTATTAATAACTTTTCAAGTTCATAACTGTGCACTCTCCTCAAACAATAGCATGGTATTCTTTCACTGTAATAGCTACTGTAAATTGAACAGTGCAGTTAGAGTAACAAGAATTAAAGCTTTCTGCCAATATCAGATATATCTATGTCCTGGGAAATGTGTTCTTGTTACTTACAACCTTAACTCAACCGACCCGCGGGTGGGACACCGATCTGTAGAGATCCTTAAGAGGTTTTAAATACGTTCATTTTGCTCACTGGGATTCTTCAAAATCATGTGTTCTTGAACGTGTGCAAAGCCTGGGCATCCAAGGCTGCCTCTGTAGAGCCCGGGTCGGTGGTGATCATGGGTCAGTGCGGATTCACGGGTCAGTGCGGATGTATATTCTAATTTATTTGATTTGATTCACATTGCGGTTGCCACAGGATGCTGGATGGTACTTCCTGAATGAGAAGATTCAGAGGGGGTTGGTTAGGTTAGCAATGCAGCTGAACACATTGTCTGAAAAGTGATGTACTGTATACCGAGTGCTGTACAGGACTTACAACACATTCAGATAGTACTGAAGCTTTGTGACGTGAAGATATGGCTGTTACTGCAGTGGTGTGGAGACTGCATTGTTGGGTCTGGTGGACTGACAGAGTTGGCAGGAGAAGATGGAGGAGCCTGGAGGTTAAAACATAATGAATAAAAAATGATAAAAAATTACCAACTGTTAAAGTCTAAGATATATGTCAGGAACCTTTTGACAGCTTGTTATGATAAAAAGGATTTACATCAGGTAAAACTGTACAGCTGGATTAGACTGAAGATAAGTGTGGTTCACAACAATGCAATGTGTAAAGCAGTTGTGTTCCTTGTTGGCAGTGGAAGCTGGCGCACAGATCACCCCAATTATAACACCCACAGAACATTCTGCTCTTTTTAACAAGTTCCTCTAGATCTGCATTCAGTGTAACTGAGGTGCAGTATCACATTGTAGCGTTGATGTCAGTGGAGAAGAATCTGCACCTACCTGCTCTGTGGCCCCACCTGGCACCTCCAGGAAGTGGAGGTGGAGCAACATGGGGAATAATGAAGATGGATTTTTGCCACCCAGGGAGCAGTTGTTGGGGGTTAACTGCATTGCTCTGTACATTTCTTAGCCTTAAGATTAAGCAATTTAAAATAAGTCTAACTAGACAATTCCGTTAAGAATAAATTCTTATTTACAATGACAGCCTACACCAGCCAAACCAGGACAACGCTGGGCCAATTGTACAAAGAAAAAAACAACCGTTCTTTTGTATTATTTTTTGTACCGTCATCTTTGAAAATGCAAGAGAAAGGCCATAATGTATTATTCCAGCCCAGGTGCAATTTAGATTCCGGCCACTAGATGACATTAGTGTATGTGCAAAGTTTTAGACTGATTCAATAAACTATTGCATTTCTGTTCAAAATTTTGTGTCAAGACTGCCCAAATGTGCCTAATTTGTTTATTAATAACTTTTCATGTTCAAAATTGTGCGCTCTCCTCAAACAATAGCATGATATTATTTCACTGTAATAGCTACTGTAAATTGGACAGTGCAGTTAGATTAACAAGATTTTAAGCTTTCTGCCAATATCAGATATGTCTATGTCCTGGGAAATTTTCTTGTTACTTACAACCTGATGCTAATCACATTAGCACACATTAGCTCAACCGTCCCGCGGGTGGGACACCGATCTGTAGAGATCCTTAATAGGTTGAAGACCCCTTCGAGACAGGATCCCGTTAACGGGATTGATTTTGAAAACAGCCAGTGGAAAATCAGAGCGCCAAATTCAAAACAGCTAAAATCTCATAATTCCATTTTCTCAAACAATCAACTATTTTACACCATTTTAAAGATAAGACTCTCGTTAATCCAACCACATTGTCCGATTTCAAAAAAGGCTTTACGGCGAAAGCATAAAATTAGATTATGTTAGGAAATAAACTTCACAAAAAAAAACACAGCCATCTTCCAAGCAACTAGATGCATCACAAAAACCAAAAATACAGCTAAAATATTCACTAACCTTTGATGATCTTCATCAGATGGCACTCATAGGACTTCATGTTACACAATACATGTATGTTTTGCTCGATAAAGTTCATATTTATATCCAAAAACACCATTTTACATTGGCGCGTAATGTTCAGAAATGTTTTCCCTCCAAACCTAGTTGTGAATGAGCAATGAGCACACATATTACAGAAATACTCATCATAAACTTTGATCAATATACAAGTGTTATGCACAGAATTATAGATATACTTCTCCTAAATGCTACCGCTTTGTCAGATATCAAAAAAGGTTCACGGCGAAAGCACAATTTGCAATAATCTGAGTACAGCCCAGAAGACCCAACAACTAGCAAACAGAAACCCGCCATCTTGGAGTCAGTAAAACTAAGAAATTACATTATAAATATTCACTTACCTTTGATTAGGTAAGTGAAGGCACTCCCAGGGACCCCAGGAACCCCAGCTCCACAATAAATGTTCGATAAAGTTCATATTTATGTCCAAATACATCCATTTTGTTCGGGCGTTAGGTTCACCATCAAACCCACAACGCGCGTGCTTACTTAGTCCAGACAAAAAGTCTAAAAAGTTATACTACAGTTTGTAGAAACATGTCAAACGATGTATAGAATCAATCTTTAGGTTGTTTTTAACATATATCTTCAATAAAATTCCAACCGGACCTATCCGTTCTCTTTAGGAGTGAATATGAACTCAGCTCGCTCCCAAGTCCTTGTGCGTGACTGTACCCATGCCTTATAATGGGACACCTACTTCCTTGGGCTGTTATTCCCATCAAATTCACCATAGAATCCTCAAACAAGGTTCTAAAGACTGTTGACATCTAGTGGAAGCTTTAGGAAGTGCAAAATGAACCCTTAGTCACTGTACACTGTAAAGGCAATCATTTGAAAAAACTACAACCTCAGATTTCCCATTTCCTGGTTGGATTTTTCTCAGGTTTTTGCCTGCCATATGAGTTCTGTTATACTCACAGACATCATTCAAACAGTTTTAGAAACTTAAGAGTGTATTCTATCCGAATCTACTAATAATATGCATATATTAGCTTCTGGGCCTGAGTAGCAGGCAGTTTACTCTGGGCACGCTTTTCATCCGAACGTGAAAATACTGCCCCCTATCCCAATGAAGTTTAAAATAAAGACCAGTTCAATCTCCAGCATCTCACCCCTCTCTTCAAACAGGAATAACAACATAGTGTTGAATAACCACTTGAGTAAGAGGACACAATGCAAGAAATCCAAATGTTTTGGTGGTATCAATGCGAACATTGTTGGCATGTTTGTACCGTTAGTGTCACCTGCTTCCTTAATAAGTCCAAATCCTCAGACACCTGCACAGACACACAGACACACGCTTTGGTACCATGCCAGCTTAGTAGGGGGAACCGGAGAAAAGGGGGAACCAGGAGAAGAAGATGTCAGAGAAAGCTTCGGCGATACTGAAGAATCCGTAGACCACCCAGTAGGTCAACCACTGAGTGTCATCCTCTTTCTTCTTACTCTCTGTGGCCTTGGTTCTGAGTAGATAACAGGACAGGTGATGAATTATTAATGAATGGATAAAATATACTTGTTAGTTACATGTTTAGGTCCTCTTTACTTACGAGAGGTACGCTGGGGACAAAGCCAATCAGGTTACAGAGGAGAGAGTCTCTGTAGCACCACAGATACAGACAGATCAGAGTGACCACACCTAGAGATCAAACTCAATCTGCAGACATGTCAGACCATCCTCATATCATGATCTATCTATCTCTCTCTCTGTCAAAATGTGTAATGATACAGTATGCATTCAAATAATTTCAACTACAACATCAACCACCAGGATCTCTCCCCTGTCTTCAAACATGAATAACAACATAGTGTTTAATGACCAATTGAGCAACTGGACATGTTGCAGGAAATCAGTGTTTTGTGGCACACACACACACACACACACACACACACACACACACACACACACACACACACACACACACACACACACACACACACACACACACACACACACACACACATTGTCTTACTCTCTATAGCCTTGATCCTGATTGGATAACAGGTTAGGTGATGAGTGAATGGATTAATTAATGTTATGCTTTTAGGCCCTTTTTTACTTACGAGAGGTATGCTGGCAAGACACACACACACACACTCAAACTTTGGAATATAAACGTAAGGCAGTTTTAGCTATTAAACGTTATTACTGTTTTATTAGACAACTGTTTTTTTAACCGATGTCTGATTTCAGGAATAAAGCTCAGCCCTGTTCACAAACATGGAAATATAGCTAAAATACAATATATGTACATGATATGAATTCCAGTTGTCATGTTCCTTTAGGGACCCTTAGTGGTGAGACGATGTATATTGACCCTAGGCTTCTATCTTTCTTTCTTTATTTTGTTCTGGCTGAGTGAAGTTAAATAAATAATATAATATTCCTATTTCTACTTTTACCGATACACTTTCTACAGCAAGTCATTACAATGAAAATTCGAGTATGTTATAATAGACACATTTGGTGGTCAGGGAAGTCACAATATAGAAGTTTAGACCTCATGTAGTCCTTACAGATTTAGACCTTGTGTTTTTCCTACGGAGTCAGGATGGCCGAGCGATCTAAGGTGCTGCGTTAAAGTTGTAGTCTCCCCTGGGGGTGTGGGTTCAAATCCAACGTCTGACAATATTTAGCGCCCATCTGTCACAGGGAAGTCATTACGAATTATGCTGTTTTTGTGTTGTCATGACGTTGGCCTGTGGGTAAGGTTTATGACCCCCCCCATAAATACCTTTCTCCCTTCCCCTCTCTTACTGACCCTACTGAAGGACTGCTGTCCTGTTAAATATAGAGAGTCTGGGAACATCAAACAAATGGGGAAAGGAACCATATTTTGGTAATAAAACCAGTTGGAAATATGCTTTGGAACGTAATGAGTATGGATGTCAGTTCGGTTGTCATCTGAGACATTATGACTGATGACAGGACGACATAAACTGTACCTGGGAAAGTATACACCCTCTAGTTATCAGAGTCACATGGAATTGTTATGCAATTGAAATGTTTGATATTGAAATTGTTTGTTAGGAGATTAAATGTAATTTAATCTTCCAAATGAGAGAATTGGGTTTTCATAAGAAAAGTGCCCTGCTTGATCGGTGGCCCACCCCTGTGAAGAGACAGGGGTTATAAACGATGAAACACATCCTTCCCCCTCTCCACTATATAAGCCTTTGACGAAAAGATAACTACATGTTCCAGTACGTGAGGTCTGCAGCCTCTACGTTAGAAGGACACACGTCAAGTACAGAACTAAGCCAACCTCGGCGTGAGCTTTGGTGGCGAATGGTATGAACTTTGAGCTTATTCACTACAGAAGTGATACTTCCTAGCCGTTGAGTTAGCAGCGGCCGCTGTAGACGGGGGCTAGGAAAGGACCAATCTACCGAAGCGCAGCTCAGAGTAAATATTTATTGCATTTTCCTTTTCCAAATGGGCGGTAATTTAGAATGCATAAGATAATGTATTTACAATAGCATAGCTGCTGTTTCTTTGTTCCTAAGTCTTCCCGCTCTTTCATTCAAGCCCAACCCCCTTTCCTTTGTGTAACCAGCCATCATGTATGACATAATTTGTATTCGGTGTATTTGTAATTCTGTGTGATTAGTTTAGGTATTTAGTAAATAAATAATTAAACCCAATTTTGTATTGCTGATTCAACTTGTTAGCCAGGGTTCGTGAAGATAGCCAAGAATTTACAACTTTCATTATGAGACTGAAAATAAGACAAGGGTTAATATTGACTGCTATCGATGTAAAATATTACTAAGTATTTTAAGAGTTTATTCGGAAGATAACGGCTCTATAAAAACGTTCTTCCGTGGTGCCCCGACTTTCTAGTTAATTACATTTACATGATTAGCTTAATCAGGTAATATTAATTACAGAGAAAGGATTTTATAGGTTAGCATGTCATATCACTTAATCCGGCATAGCCAAAGACACGACAGTGTAATACATCACATGTTGATAAAATTGTTCGCTAAATCGATCAATGTAATGTAGTGAACTTCATATTGCACTTGATAGTATGGCAAATACCTAAATAACATTTTAAAAAATGGTTAATTAAATGAATTAAACACTTTATTATAGTATAAATTAAAAAATGTATCATAGTCTAAATGAGAAGTTATTCAAATAGTTGAATTAGCCAAAAGTTAATACTACTGTAGTCTAGATGGAGGACAAGCATATCATTAGCACAGTAGTTGCGTGGCTGAGTAGTTAAGGTGATGGACTAGAAAACCATTGGGCTTTATGAACACCTTCCGAATATTGAGTTGAGACTGGACTCAGAACAGCCTCAATTAGTCAGGGCACGGACTACAAGTTGTCGAAAGCATTCCAGAAGGATGCTGGCCCTTGTTGACTACAATGCTTGCCACAGTTGCGTCAAGTTGGCTGGATGTCCTTTGAGTAGTGGGCCATTCTTGATACACACAGGAAACTGATGTGTGAAAAACACTGCAGCGTTGCAGTTCTTGACACAAACCGGTGCTCCTGGCACCTACTACCATACCCCGTTCAAAGGCACTTAAATCTGTCTTGCCCATTCACCCTCTGAATGGCACACATAAACAATCCATGTCTCAATGCTTAAAAATCCATCTTTAAACCTGTCTCCTCTCCTTCATCTACACTGATTGAAATGGATTTAACCAGTGACATCAATAAGGGATCATAGCTTTCCCCTGGATTCACCTGGACAGTCTATGTCATGAAAAGAGCTGCCGTCCTTAATATTTTGTACACTCTTTATGTCTCTGGTGTGGTATATGTGAGGTATCACCTGTATTCATTTGAGTAACTCTATGCCAGTGAAAGGTTCAAGGCATAGCCCATTCTCAAATCAGATTCATTTGGCTTCAAAATGTATTGATTTAAAGGCATAGTATGTGATTTGGTAATATGACGGTTGATATTGGGGAAATATTATGTCACCCATAGGTACAGAATAATAATTTGTGTGTGTAGATGTGTTATGGCTTCTTCTTTTCATCTTCACATTTGAATTAAAGAGTAGGCATTAATTGGAGAAGATATCATGTACAGTAGCATATTCTACAGTACACACATAGAGGAAATTTAGTCCAGAATCGCTTATTAAATATTTCAACTGGGATAGTAATGTGTTCTCTTACTCTTCCTGTCACGCCCTGATCTGTTTCACCTGTCCTTGTGATTGTCTCCACTCCCTCCAGGTGTCGCTGAATTCCCCCAGTGTATTTATCCCTGTGTTTCCTGTCTCTATGTGCCAGTTCGTCTTGTATGTTCCAAAGTCAACCAGCGTTTTTTCCCGAACTCCTGCCATTGCTATTCTCCTTTTTCTAGTCTTCCTGGTTTTGACCCTTACCTGTTCTGGACTCTGTACCCGCCTGCCTGACCATTCTGCCTGCCTTGACCACGAGCGTTTCTGCCACTCTGTACCTCCTGGACTCTGATCTGGTTTTGACCTTTTGCCATGACCATTCTCTTGTTTACTCCTTTTGGATTAATAAACATTGTAAGACTCCAACCATCTGCCTCCTGGGTCTCGCCTTGTGTCATGATACTTTCTCTCTCTTTCCCTCTCTCTCCCCCTCCCTCTCTCTCTCTCTCTCTGTCTCTCTCTCTCCCTCTCAAATCACATTTTATTTGTCACATGTGCCACATATAACAGGTCAAATCAAATCAAATGTATTGGTCACATACACATGTTTAGCAGATGTTATTGCGGGTGTTGCGCAATGATTGTGTTTCTTGCTCCAACAGTGCAGTGATATCTAAGACGTAATATCTAACAATTTCGCAACAATACACACAATGTCTGAGTGGCATAGACTACAACAGAATACAGTATATACATATGAGTATTTTTTTAAACTTTTATTTAACTAGGCAAGTCAGTTGAGAAAAAAATATTGTTTTCAATGAGGGCCTAGGAACAGTGGGTCAACTGCCTTGTTCAGGGGCACAACGACAGATTTGTACTTTGTCAGCTCGGGTTGTTATATCGGGGATTTGATCTTGCAACCTTTCGGTTACTAGTCCAATGCTCTAACCAGTAGGCTACCTGCTGCCCCAGGAGATATCAGTAATGCAAAATATGTACACATTATAAAGTGACTAGTGTTCTATTATTAAAGTGGCCAGTGGTTACAAGTCTATGTATATAGGGCAGCAGCCTCTAAGGTGCTAGTGATGGCTGTTTAACAGTCTGATGGCCTTGAGATAGAAGCTGTTTTTCAGTCTCTCAGTCCCAGCTTTGATACACCTGCACTGACCTTGCCTTCTGGATGATAGCGGGGTGAACAGGTAGTGGCTCTGGTGGTTGTCGTCCTTAATTATCTTGTTGGACTTCCTGTGACATCGTGTGCTGTAGGAGTCCTGGAGGGCAGGTAGTTTCCCCCCGGTGATGCGTTGGGCAGACCGCACCACCCTCTGGAGAGCCCTGCGATTGCGGGCAGTGCAGTTGTCGTACCAAGCGGTGATACAGCCCGACAGGATGCTCTCCATTGTGCATCTGTAAAAGTTTGGGAGGGTTTTAGGTGCCAAGCCAAATTTCTTCAGCCTCAAGAGGTTGAAGAGGCGCAGTTGGGTGGACCATTTCAGTTAATCAGTGATGTGTACGCCGAGGAACTTGAAGCTTTCCTTCTTCTTCACTGCAGTCCCGTCTATGTGGATATGGGGGTGCTCCCTCTGCGGTTTCCTGAAGTCCACGATCAGCTCCTTTGTTTTGTTGATGTTGAGTGAGAGGTTATTTTCCTGGCACCACACTCCCAGGGCCCTCACCTCCTCCCTGTAGGCTGTCTCGTGTAGACCTTACCGTGAAATGCTTACTTACAAGCCTTTAACCAACAATGCATTTCAAGAAATAGAGTTAAGGGAAAAAAATCGAAATAAACTCAAGTAAAATGTAAAATAAAAAGTAACACAATAAAATAACAATAACGAGGCTATATACAGGGGGTACCAGTACTGAGTCAATGTGCGAGGGTACAGGTTTGTTGAGGTAAATTGTACAAGTAGGTTGGGGTCAATGTAAGTAGTCCAGGTGGATATTTGATTAATTGTTCAGCAGTCTTATGGCTTGGGGGTAGAAGCTGTTAAGGAACCTTTTGGATCTAGACTTAGCGCACCGGTACCGCTTGCCGTGTGGTAGCAGAGAGAACAGTCTATGACAGTCTCCCTCTCTCTCTCCCATGTCTCTGTCTCATCCACTTTCTCTCTCTCTTTCTATGTATGTTGTCGTTGCACTCTAGGGGAAACAGGGCGTGACATGCTCAGGTGATTCCATGGAAGAGACTAGATGAAGAAAACAACAATTATATCACAGGAAAACACACACGCACACATGCCTGCAGACATATCTCAACACCACACCCACACACATACACACACAAACTTGTTGTTGTTGGAAGGCAAGATGTGATAATAGCCGTGCCTGTACAACATATTGGCTTTGATACCACTTTAATAACTTTACCTACATGTACATATTTACCTCGATTACCTCGACACCGGTGCCCCCCACACATTGACACAGTGACACGTTGACTCTGTACCGGTACCCCCTGTATATAGCCCCGCTATTGTTATTTACTGCTGCTCTTTAATTATTTGTTGTTCTTATCTCTTACTTTCTAGGGAGTTTCTTAAACTGCATCGTTGGTTAAGGGCTTGTCAGTAAGCATTTCACTGTAAGGTCTACAGCTGTTGTATTCAGCACATGTGACAATTGTTTTTGATTTGATTTGATTAAATGGTATGCATGACTAATAGTTCCTAAGAAGTTATTGGGAAGACATGATAAACCTGTCTGTAGATTTCTCACCTGGATGACTGGAGGCTTCTCTGGATGAATTCAAGATTAGCCAATCTTCCAACCGGCCACAATTCCAGGGGATTCCATTCTGGGTTTATCTTATCTGTGTAATCCTTTGGGCACTTTGATTCATGACAGTTTAACAGACAGTTCCAGAGTATTTGTCTGTAATCATTTTAATGTGATAACTTAATTTATATATTTTTTTTATATAAATGTTTGATTTGATTAATGTTCAATTAACATGTCTTATTTTGGTATAGTGATACCGAAAGAGCACAATTCTTTAGTTTCTCTGCATGTGTTGTTTTGGCTTAATCCTTATAATCCTGATCTCCGACCAAAACAGTTCCAGAGTATTTCTCTGTTATAGTGACAGGACACGACAACACACCTCTACTCTGTTCTATTCTCAGGAAACATTTCTACTCTGTTCTATTCTCAGGAAACATTTCTACTCTGTTCTATTCTCAGGAAACATTTCTACTCTGTTCTATTCTCAGGAAACATTTCTACTCTGTTCTATTCTCAGGAAACATTTCTACTCTGTTCTATTCTCAGGAAACATTTCTACTCTGTTCTATTGTCATGAATCATCTTTGTTTTGTTATATTCTTAGGAATCATTTCTACTCTGTTCGATTTAATCATTTCTACCCTATTGAGTCATTTATATTCTGTTCTATTGAAACATGCCAATTCTGTTATATTCTAATGACAACAACTCTACTCTGTTCTATTCTCAGGAATAATGTATATTCTATTCTACTGAAACATGTCCATTCTGTTATATTCTAATGACAACATCTCTACTCTGTTCTGTTCTCAGGAATAATCTATATTATATTGCCTTGAGCTCTCTGTTATAAAACACATGGTTATTCTCAATGGGATAAAGGACAAATAAAACCAAACAAAAAAGGACTAAATGGGCCGCATTGAATGAAACTTTTCTATTCTGAACGTCTGATTAGTTCCTATACACAGCACTATGTTCATAATACATACATAATATATTCATAAAAATGATAAGTTCTAAAACATTTCAATATGAAAGCCTTGTGACCAAGTGTATGCCATCTACATGGATGTTATGTATGTACAACAAAGTTGATTGGCCCTTGTTGAACTCTTGTAGTTTGATACATCGCTGTGTTTCTATTTACAAGTCCCTTTTACAAAAAGTCCCACTTTACCTAACATCATTACTAAACTTTAGACAAACCAGTTACCACACCCCGGTGTCAGAGATGGCTTACTCTGGAAACTCCTTTGGTCTCTACTGAGATTGAAATTATTCAAAATATCAGATTGGGCAATCCTCTGGAGTGGGCGTGGTTTACAGATTTGCCCCGCCCGCGGTGTCTTTGATTGACATAGCTCAAGAGCATCTGCAGCCAGCAAACCGTGAGTTCTCGCTCTCTCGGTTGAACCTACAGATATGGATTCGGTGCTGCTGCTGATCGTGTTCATGTTCTGCTCTACCAGCGTTGTTTAACGTCGGTCACCTCTAAGCCCAGTGACAAACGGGGATATATTGTATTTGCTCTTTTTTATATTCTCTGTCTTTCGTTCTCAGTCGCAATCTCTCCATCGCTTATCGGTGAGAAAGAGGTAGGCAGGCTCGTTTCCCCGCGGAAGAGGGCAGCCTGTAGCGGGGGCCAAGGGCATTTACTCCGTGGTCTCGTTGTCTGGATGGTTTCTGATTCTAGTGATTTTTATAACATTTCATTTGGATCATGGCGACTGATTCCCCTGCCCGGAGTCTGGATGAGATCGATCTGTCTGCTCTACGGGTAAGATAAAGCCGGGTCTACATCATGTATCTGGTTCATTATCAGAGATGGCTACTACTCTCTCTCTCTCTCTCTCTCTCTCGTGTGTGTGTGTGTGTGTGTGTGTGTGTGTGTGTGTGTGTGTGTGTGTGTGTGTGTGAGAGAGAGAGATACAACGCTTCTAAAATGGGTCAAATTCCCCATCCCTCCCTACAGCCACCAACATGGCAGACTGGCCTACCGATGTTTGGGCATGAGCAAAACATATCCAGATATCGAATTGTGCAGGCCTATATAGCACTGTTCACAGCCTAATAGCAGGTGGTTATACAATGTAACACAACAGATGAACATACTCAGTGGAAAAACGTGTTTCTCTTTCTGCTGATTTACTAACGACTGACCAAGATAAACAATGGTTAGGTATGCAATGGCATGACAGCATAGCCATGTAATCTGATGTCATGGGTTGTTCTGGCTGGTCTGGCTTTTAGGTCTGAATATGTCGCTTTCATTGAGCCAGTCTGCTGTGGAATGTAGCCTACACACACACACACACACACACACACACACACACACACACACACACACACACACACAGAATGTTAATGTGGGTCTACCAAAACAGCCTGATAGCCTTCATGGGCATTTACTGTATGTATACATTATACATTAAGGCATTCATGCATATTGTGTGTGTGTGTGTGTGTGTGTGTGTGTGTGTGTGTGTGTGTGTGTGTGTGTGTGTGTGTGTGTGTGTGTGTGTGTGTGTGCAACAAATGTCACTCACTGTTAAACATGGGTAGAGGGATTCCTCTACAAAGGATACTATTAAATAATCACTATGTATCTATTTATATGTCATACATTGTCTATATTACATTACATTGATATATTGCATATGCCAATATGGTTATATGTTGCTATAACCATCAGTGTAGATGCTAAACTATGCTAAGCTAGTAATGCTAGTGGCTAGGCTACCTGTAGACTGTGTTGTCTGTACACTCTTAGAAAAAATGGTTCCAAATGGGTTCTGCGGCTATCCCCATAGGAGAACCCTTTTTGTTTCCAGGTAGAACCCTTTTTGGTTCCAGGTATAACTATGTTGGTTTCCATGTAGAACCATGTGTGGAAAGGGTTCTACATGGAACCCAAAAGGGTTGTACCTGGAACCAAAAGTGGTTCTCCAGAGGGTTCTCCTATGGGGACAGCCAAAGAACCCTTTATGGTTTTTCTAAGAGTGTAGGCTACTGTTACTGCACCCTCTGGTTATTTTGTGAACCCTGAGAAAAGACACACGCACACACACACACACACACTGCATGATGGATACACCTACTCTGCAAGATGCTGTGTGTGCGTTTGCATTTGTTTGTGTGGGTGTGTGGTCAGGTACTGTGTATAAGCTATGACCCACAGACAGGTACACAGACTAGTGTAAAGGATGTTAGACAGTTTATTTATGTCATTCTAGAATTTCCATTACGTAACAGAACTCACGATAGTACTGTACATATAGGGAGCCATTTGACCTCCCGGGTTGCAGATTGGGTAGGTGTCATGGTAAGGATGAGGGCAGAGCCAGGGTTGACATATTGGTAGAGGGCAGAGCCAGTCTATAGCTGAACTCTACAGTAGCATGTTGAGGTTGCCAGGTTGGACAGAGCAAGTCTAGAACTGAGCTGTATAGTAGAATGATTAGGTTGCCAGGTTGGGGAGAGCCAGTCTAGAACTGAGCTGTACAGTAGCATGATTAGGTTGCCAGGTTGGGCAGAGGCAGTCTAGAACTGAGCTGTACAGTAGCATGATTAGGTTACCAGGTTGGGCAGAGCCAGTCTAGAACTGAGCTGTACAGTAGCATGATTAGGTTGCCAGGTTGGGCAGAGCCAGTCTAGAACTGAGCTGTACAGTAGCATGATTAGGTTGCCAGGTTGGGCAGAGCCAGTCTAGAACTGAGCTGTACAGTAGCATGATTAGGTTGCCAGGTTGGGCAGAGCCAGTCTAGAGCTGAGCTGTGCAGTGGCCTGTTCAAGTTGTGCAGAGCCAGTCTAGCTGAGTTGTACCGTGGCCTGTGTGGATTACAGTTCTCCACCAGTCAGTCGCAGACATTAATCCACTGGTTAGTGGGTCACTGGCTAGACTGGGCTAGGAACCGCTGGACAGACGAGAGTGTGTGTGTGTGTGTGTGTTGGGAAATCCTGACTGAGGAGTGGTCAGAGAATTGGTGATACAGCACACACACACACGCACAGTCAGAAGCCAGGCAGTCAGCTGATGACATCAACAGATCAGCAGGACAGCACTGACCACACACACACACACACACACACACACACACACACACACACACACACACACACACACACACACACACACATTTAGGTGTTGGGTGAGGAGCTGATGAATGAGAGAGACAAAGAAAAAGAGGGAACAAGGAAAGGAGAGCGAGAGAAAGAGAGAGATTGAGTGCCAGTTATGTCACAGATGACACCCTATCCTCCACTACTTTCGGCCAGAGCACTAGCCGTTATAGACGACACTCTCAACCTAAACCCACCTACACCCCAGAACTGACCAACATACATATTATTCATGAACTATCTGGGCGTGTCGCACTCAAATGTCTCCCCCTGAATGTGTCTGGGTGACCTAATTTCCCGCTGAGCCACAAGACCCCCTTATACACACTCTTTCCGTAGCCTCACACACACACACACACACACACACACACACACACACACACACACACACACACACACACACACACACACACACACACACACACACACACACACAAGTTGTCGTGAGGAGCTGAACAGAGAATAAGATTCATCAGCAGAGAGAAAACATTTGTGTGAGTCATCCGGTATAGTAGAGTCCTTCTCTCATGACAGTGGTTGTTTAGATACGACCAGTTACAACGTGACTCCCATCATCCACTAACCTACTGTAATCTAATCATCTCACACACACACCCCCTGAGAGCCCATTCTGTTGTATTAAATAGTCATGATAACGGACACTTTTCTATCAGTTAGCCTGAGGATATGAATGAACTGGAGCAGCAGAAACACTCTGTTTGACTCTGTACACACACACACACACACACACACACACTTAGACACACTTGATCACTAACCCTTGTGTGGGCTTGTTTAGAAGAGTGAGTGTTTCTGTGTTTCTCATGGTACCACAGAAGGGAAGAAGAGATGAGGAGAAGACTAGAGAGAGAACATAAAAGAGAGTAGAAGTGCCACAGTGGTGCTTAGATACTGCTGGAATGAGAGCTGGAGGGAGAGACAGATGGAAAGAGAGTAAAACCACCACAGCCAAAAGCTCAAGTCTGTTGGAATGAGAGAGCGATAGAGAGAATAAAAGAGAGTATGACAATGCCATAGCATTTCTCAGAGACGGGCTGGAATGAGAGAGAATGAGAGAACGAAACTGTGAGAGCTACATATGTCTACTCAGGCTGGCTGCAGATGAATGGAGAGAGAGAAAGAGAGAGAGAGTTGGAGTGAGAGAAAGCGAGTGAAAGAAAGAAAGAGTGAGGGCTACAGAGGGGGGAGTTGAATTCCAGCTATTGTTGGAATGCCTTAGCAACACAGAAAAGAGGGAGGTGTGTGTGTGTAAGGTCACTGGGTTCTCTGCTGTGGTCTAGTGCTTCCTCTTCTAACTCTACTGTCTAGTAAGCTAATCATTATGCAGCCACTTTAGCTAGCTATCGACAGTAGCAGTCTATTAGCATCAGCTAGCTTCAAGCTAACTGTCTCTAGCCTATCTCTGGGGGCTAGCATCAAGCTAACGGTCTATATGTTTTGGGGCTGGCATCAAACTGTCTATCTGTGCTAGCATCAAGTTAACAGTCTATATGTCTGGGGTGGGGACTAGCATCAAGCTAACGGTCACCTCTATAACTGCCAGCTTCAAGCTAAATGTCTGTACACTCTGTGACTCCGAATCTGTCTCTCTTTAGGACCCAGCAGGCATCTTTGAGCTGGTGGAGTTGGTGGGCAATGGAACCTACGGACAGGTGTACAAGGTAAGACGCACACTTCTTTCTCTCTCTCCTGGTCTCCCTCTCTCCCCCCTGGTCTCCCTCTCTCCCCCTATCTCTATCAGTAGGAAACAGTCATTTGTATCTGACAAGATGCAGAGGGATGTATATTTCAGGACACAGGATATGACTGAGCGATTTCTCGTCTCTGCCAGTGGTTTATGTTTGATTGGCGTAATGGTGGCTTGGGGTCTCAGTTGCTCCAGTGTGTGCCCAAGTGTCACTGTCTGTGTCCAAACCTCCTTTCCTTTCCTTTCGTTTCCTCTCCTTTCTTTAGCTTTCCTCTCCTCTCCCGTGAATTCATTCCTTTATAGTTGCACATTTGAATATGTTGTTTCAACCGTGTTCATTAGGGGTGGGAATTGCCAGGGACCTGACGATATGATATTATCACCATACTTAGGTGCCGATACGATATGTATTACGATTCTATATGTATTGTGATTCGATACTGTGATTTTATTGCGATTCGATGTTCCGGACATATTGCTCACCATATGTCTGCTACAGGGAGACAAGGGAGAGAGAGCCATGAGAAAACCAAATAAAAGTCATGGAAATAAATTGGCTCCCAATGTAAATATAAGATGGAGAACAAGCTATGAAGGTAATATCCTGGATTTTTGGTGCAGGTACAGCCAACTAGCACAAAAATAATGTTGCGATATTGTCCAAACGTTACGATCAAAAATAATATCCTGATTATGTAACTGTATCGATATTCTTCCCCCGTCACTAGTGTTCATGTTTGTGTATAATGGACTAGTGTGTGTGTGTGTGTGTGTGTGAAGGTCATGTTGGAATGGGGAGTAGAGTGTGCTCTGATTGGATAAACAAAAGAGGTCAGCTAGAGGTCAACACTGTTAGCCACAGATAACGTTTGACAGCCTCTTCCGTGTGTGTTTCTGTGCATTTGTGAGAGAAAATGCGCAAGAGAGGTGTTTCTGTGAGACTGTTGCATCTTGTGCGTGTGTGTGGGGTGTGTGAGAGTTATGTGAGTTCAGTTATTGCTAACGATGCTCTCTGACTGAAAGTCACGCCTCATTTGCTGGATGACATTCAGCCTGTCTGCTGTAATACACTATAGTCATATAGGCCCACTGCTTTACTGCAGTATACTGTAGTATATACTAACCCTGTCTACTGTAATACACTATAGCCATATAGGCCCACTGCTCTACTGCAGTATACTGTAGTATATACTAACCCTGTCTACTGTAATACACTATAGCCATATAGGCCCACTGCTCTACTGCAATATACTGTAGTATATACTAACCCTGTCTACTGCAGTATACTGGATTAGGCCCAGAGAATTATACCTACGGAGGAGAGTTTCTTCTATCAAGGAACTTTAAATGTCCTTTGAACATTCAAAGGTACATTTCCTGCCCTCCAGGACATCTACAGTACCGGGTGTCACAGGAAGGCCTAGAAGATCATCAAAGACCTCAACCACCTGAGTCACGGCCTGTTCACCCCGCTACCATCTAGAAGGCAGAGACAGTACAGGTGCATCAAAGCTGGGACAGAGAGACTGAGAAACGGCTTCTATCTCCAGGCCATGAGACTGTTAAACAGTCACCACTAGCCGGCCTCCGCCCAGTACCCTGCCCTGAACTTAGTCACTGTCTCTAGCCAGCTACCACCCGGTACTTTACCCTGCACCTTATAGGCTGTTGCCCAATGTACATAGACATGGAACACTAGTCACTTTAATGATGTTTACCTACTGTTTTACCCACTTCATATGTATATACTGTATTCTAGTCAAGACTCATCCAATATAACTACTGCTGTACACACCTTTTCTATTGATATACTGTCTATACACACTATTTTTACATACATATATATATATATATATATATATATATATATATATATATATATATATATATATATATATATATATATATATATATATATATATATATATATATATATATATATATATATATATATATATATATATATATATTTCTGGTCTCTGACATTGCTCGTTCTGATATTTCTGCATTTTGTTTTCCTTCATTGCTATATATTACATTGCACTGTTGGAGCCAGAAACACCAGCATTTTGCTGCACCTGTGATAACACCAGGAAATATGTGTACATAAACAACAACATTAGATTTGATATACTGACCTTGTTTACTGTAATACACTATCGCCATATAGGCTCACTATATACTGCAATATACTGTAGCTACTGTACTAACCAGGGATTACAACTGACATGCTTAGTCCCAAGAGAACCACCAATAAAGTTCTTTACTGGTTTGAACCAAAAACAAAGTGCTGGTTTGTTTAGTTCCTTTGTGTTTCTGCCTTAACATGTGAAATTGCAGTCTGGTCTCATAGACTAAACATAGCATATTAAATGTAAATCTGGACTACTGAAATTAGTATGATATGTTTGGTATGGTTACATCAAAAGGCACTCGCACATCTGAGCAATCTTTTTGTAGGTGCATGGTAACAGTTGAACAAGATGAAAGAAAAAGGAAACCGCACACTGCTCTTGATAGTATCACTGATATTTAATAAGCTTACGTATCGGCCTCACGGCCTTTTTTTTCAATTAGCACCCTTATGTAGACCTAGCCCCACCCACATCCGTTCCACGCATTGAAAGGGGTTGGAGGCAAAGGAAAAACAAATAAGTGCTACCAAATATAACAATATTAATTTTATAAATATTACAGAAGTGGATAAATAAGACGTATTAAACACGTCTGTAAAACCACAATGAGGACATAGCAAGTTTTCATTAATCTTTGGGTACATCGTACAAAAAACAGAGTCATCTTCAATAGGCACAGAAATCATGTTCAAATTCACAACATAACAAACATAGGCATTTCATCATTAAGTCCTTTAGGAAATAATGTCTGGAGGGTGAAAATCCAAAAATATTCTCTTTTACTCAGAGTATTATTAATATCACCTCCCCTGTCTGATATCTTGACTTTCTCTATGCCATAAAATGTAAAGGTAGAAATGTCATGCTTCAGGTCATTAAAATGTACTGCGACTGGATAATCCCTGTCGTTTCTCCTGATTGAGCTTTTATGTTCACTAATTCTCTGTTTGAGAGAGCGGGAGGTCTTACCAACATAGCAGAGTCCACATGGACATTTAATAATGTAAATAAAATGGGTGGTGGAACACGTAATAATGTCATTTATTTGGAACCGTTTTCCTGTATGTGGGTGGCAGAAATATTCGCACTTCATCATATTGTTGCACTGTGCGCATCCTCTGCATTTATAGCTACCATTTGGTAGAGGGCGTAAAAGAGCTTGGCTGATTTTCTTTTGTGGCTGGCCGTTGGCATGAACCAATTTATCGTGTAAAGTGCGACCTCTCCTATACACAATAAGTGGTCGATTTTTAAATTCAGCCGGCCAAGCTGGGTCCGATGATAAAATATGCCAGTGTTTCTTGACCACACCTCCCACTTTTTGCGAGTTCAAAGTATATGTGGTTATGAACATTACAGAGTGTTCTTTAGAGGGTATTTTTTGTAGCAGTTCATCTCGGGTTTTTCCCAATGCCAAATTAAGAGCTTCATCCACACATTGTGGAGAATAGCCTCTTCTTAGAAACCTAATGCGCATCTCCGCTGCTTTTGCTAGATAATCCTCTGTGGAGTGGCATATACGGCGCAGTCTGAAAAACTGGCTTCTTGGAAGTCCTCTTTTTAATGGCTCAGGGTGGACGCTGTCCCCCTGTAATAGAGTATTTCTGTCCGTTTCTTTTCTATACAGAGTTGTAACCAGGGTTCCATTTGATTTCTCAATCCACATATCGAGGTAATGAACATGTTAAGTGTCACATTCAATAGTGAATTTGAGATTGGGGTCAATGTCATTGAGTAGTGCCATAAAATCTAACAGCTCTTTTTCAGTGTCATCAATATATCGATACCACTTCAGGACTTTATTCAAAAATGGATTTTCGTTTTCATTATTAACAAAACGTTCTTCAAAAAGACCCACATAAAGGTTAGCATAGCTCGGAGCGAATGTGGAGCCCATCGATGTTCCATTCGTTTGGAGGTAGTATTCATCATCAAACCTGAAATAGTTATACGTCAAAACATATTCAGCTCTAGAATGAAGTTTGTTGGTGGATATTCGTTACTATCTCTGTCTCCCAAATAGTGAGCTAGGGCTGCCAGCCCCCCCACGTGGGGAATGCTGGTATATAGACTCTCCACATCTAATGTGACCAGAATACAGTCTTCTGTTAAACCCGTTATTGGTGAGATCTTGTTTATGAAGTCTATAGAGTCTTTTACATAAAGATGGCAATGCTTGCACATGAGTTTTAATGAAAGAGTCTATAAAGTTCGACAACGGCTCTAGCATTGAGCCTATTCCTGCAACCACTGGTCTGCCTGGATAATTGCCTTGTTGTGTTTTAGGTTGGTGTAATTTCGGTAACCTGTACAGGCATGGACGTATGGCACATTTACAGCAAAGATATTCATATTCAGGTTTTGAGATAAGGTTATTTAATAGGGCTCCAGATTAGAGCATATATCCCTTTGGAACACCTGTGTGGGATCAACACTCAGTTTTCTATAGAAACGTTCATTACTGAGTTGTCTCTGTATTTCTTCTTTATGTTTTTCATAGTCTAAAACAACCACAGCACCCCCCTTGTCTGCAGGTTTAATAACCAAAGATGAATCTTTCATTAATTCATTAAGTGCCTGTTCTTCTGTTCTAGTGAATGTGGTTTGTTTGTCTCGTATACACTGACATGGCTTCTTGTTCGACTAACCTACAATAGGTATTAATCGAGGAGTTGTTAAGGGACAGACTATGCTTTTGGACTTAAAATGGGTACCAGTTCTTTGATGTGTTTCTAGGCCGGAAACAGTGTTTTGCGAAAACACAGGCTTAAGTTTAATCTTGCGAAAGAATTTAAACAGATCTACTTTCGTATCGAATGGTTTATCTGTACATGTAGGTACAAAAGAGAGGCCCTTAGATAAGACTGAGACTTGAGCGTCAGTAAGGTCTTTGTTGGAGAGGTTCATTACCGCGTCCTGCTGTAGCTCCGTGTCCATGGCCTGTGTTCCTGGTCTCCTCTTCGACCGCTTGCCTCTCCAACATCGTTTCTTTTCTTTCGTGGAGCCTTGTGTTGCTTCCATGTGCCATGGTTACATAAGACAAAAGGTTAAGGCAAAAACAAAAGTGGGGTGGTTGGTTGGGGTGGATGATGGATAACGCTAACATCTAGCAACCCAAAGGTTGTTTGTTCAAATTTCATCACGGACACCTTTAGCATTTTAGCTAATTAACAAACTTGCAACTACTTACAATTTTTTTGTTACTTTGCAACTACTTAGCATGTTAGCTAACCCTAACCTTAACCCTTAACCCTTAGCACCTAGCCTAGCTAACGTCAACTGGTTGGTGCTAGACATGTAGGCCTACACTAAAAGCACAGGGCACAGCACAGTTGAATTGAACCTGCTAACTGTAAGGTAGTGTAGTTCATCTCTTTCTAACTGAACCTGCTAACTGTAATGTAGTGTAGTTCATCTCATTCTAACTGAACCTGCTAACTGTAATGTAGTGTAGTTCATCTCTTTCTAACTGAACCTGCTAACTGTAATGTAGTGTAGTTCATCTCTTTCTAACTGAACCTGCTAACTGTAATGTAGTGTAGTTCATCTCTTTCTAACTGAACCTGCTAACTGTAATGTAGTGTAGTTCATCTCTTTCTAACTGAACCTGCTAACTGTAATGTAGTGTAGTTCATCTCTTTCTAACTGAACCTGCTAACTGTAATGTAGTGTAGTTCATCTCTTTCTAACTGAACCTGCTAACTGTAATGTAGTGTAGTTCATCTCTTTCTAACTGAACCTGCTAACTGTAATGTAGTGTAGTTCATCTCTTTCTAACTGAACCTGCTAACTGTAATGTAGTGTAGTTCATCTCTTTCTAACTGAACCTGCTAACTGTAATGTAGTGTAGTTCATCTCTTTCTAACTGAACCTGCTAACTGTAATGTAGTGTAGTTCATCTCATTCTAACTGAACCTGCTAACTGTAATGTAGTGTAGTTCATCTCTTTCTAACTGAACCTGCTAACTGTAATGTAGTGTAGTTCATCTCTTTCTAACTGAACCTGCTAACTGTAATGTAGTGTAGTTCATCTCTTTCTAACTGAACCTGCTAACTGTAATGTAGTGTAGTTCATCTCTTGTTTCTTCTTCTCCCTTGGTATCCAACAGCCATCAACGCTCCCTCTTTCCACCTCTCTCTCTGTTATTCTCTCTCTCTACCTCGCAAACTAAGGTTATTTTGGGAATCCATCCATCTATGTGTCTCTCTCTCTCACTCTACCTCTCTCTCTCTCTCTCTCTCTCTCTCTCTCTCTGTCCTCCACTCTGCATGCAGTTCTTATCAATATATAATAACATTTTTCTGTTATGTATTTTGTGTGTGTGTAAATCTTTCCCTACATTTCTCTGTACTATATGAAAAGCCTTAATAACGTGTGTGTGTGTGTGTGTGTGTGTGTGTGTGTGTGTGTGTGGTACAGTGTGTGTGTGTGTGTGTGTGTGGTACAGTGTGTGTGTGTGGTACAGTGTGTGTGTGGTACAGTGTGTACATGACGTGCTTGTGGTTTGTGCATCTCTGACGATTATTGGTCAATTTAAAACAGAACTGGAGTGGAAACTGTGTTATTAGGGAAAGGGGCGGGTCTTAATCAACCATAGATTAGATTGGGATTATGAGCCGTGGAAAGAACACCACTCCTTTACCTAATCTCACCTGTCCTCTATGGCTCTTTTCTCTCTCCTTGCTATTCTTTCCCCTCTCTCCCCCACCCTCCCCTCTCTCTCTCCCTCCCCCTTCCTTTTCTGTGGAAAAACTTTAAAGATAGTTATCTCTTCACCTGCCATGAGTTATGATGCTAAGGACACACAAACCCACAATCTTGCACACACACACACCTGGCAGTGTGTTCATTAGGCCACTCCTCCCCCGAGGCTACACGCTCCACTTACCCACAATGCACCCCTCACCCAGACCTCACTGGGTCAATTAGCCTGATATCAATAATGACTTCAGTGTGAGAGAGAGAAACAGGATTAGTGATGTCTCTCCTTAGCCTCCTCTCATTAGCCTCCTCTCTGCTCCGCTCCCCTCTCCTTTCCTTAACCTCCTTTCTTACCTCCTCTCATTAGCCTCCTCTCATTAGCCTCCTCTCATTAGCCTTTTCTCCTTAGCCTTTTCTCCTTAGCCTTTTCTCCTTAGCCTTTTCTCCTTAGCCTTTTCTCCTTAGCCTTTTCTCCTTAGCCTTTTCTCCTTAGCCTTTTCTCCTTAGCCTTTTCTCCTTAGCCTTTTGTCCTTAGCCTTTTCTCCTTAGCCTTTTCTCCTTAGCCTTTTCTCCTTAGCCTTTTCTCCTTAGCCTTTTCTCCTTAGCCTTTTCTCCTTAGCCTTCTCTCCTTAACCTCCTCTCCTTAGCCTCCTCTCCTCTCCTTAGCCTTCTCTCCACTCCCCTCTGTAGCCTCCTCTCCACTCCTCTCGTCTCGTCTCCTCTCGTCTCCTTAGCCTCCTCTCCTCTCCTTAGCCTCCTCTCGTCTCCTTAGCTTCCTCTCGTCTCCTTAGCTTCCTCTCGTCTCCTTAGCTTCCTCTCGTCTCCTTAGCTTCCTCTCGTCTCCTTAGCCTCCTCGCGTCTCCTTAGCTTCCTCTTGTCTCCTTAGCCTTCTCGTCTCCTTAGCCTCCTCTCCTCTTCTCTCCTTTCCTTAGCCTTTTATTCTCTCCTCTCCTCTCCTTCTCTCCTCTCCTCTCTGTAGCCTTCTCTCCTCTTCTCTCTGTAGCCTTCTCTTCTCTCCTCTCCTCTCTGTAGCCTTCTCTCCTCTCCTCTCTGTAGCCTTCTCTCCTCTCCTCTCTGTAGCCTTCTCTCCTCTTCTCTCTGTAGCCTTCTCTCCTCTCCTCTCCTCTCCTCTCTGTAGCCTTCTCTCCTCTCCTCTCTGTAGCCTTCTCTCCTCTCCTCTCCTCTCCTCTCTGTAGCCTTCTCTCCTCTCCTCTCCTCTCCTCTCTGTAGCCTTCTCTCCTCGCCTCTCTCTCCTCTCCTCTCTGTAGCCTTCTCTCCTCTCCTCTCTGTAGCCTTCTCTCCTCTCCTCTCCTCTCTGTAGCCTTCTCTCCTCTCCTCTCCTGTAGCCTTCTCTCCTCTCCTCTCCTCTCCTCTCTGTAGCCTTCTCTCCTCTCCTCTCTGTAGCCTTCTCTCCTCTCCTCTCCTCTCCTCTCTGTAGCCTTCTCTCCTCTTCTCTCTGTAGCCCTTCTCTTCTCTCCTCTCCTCTCCTCTTCTCTCTGTAGCCTTCTCTTCTCTCCTCTCTGTAGCCTTCTCTCCTCTCCTCTCTGTAGCCTTCTCTTCTCTCCTCTCCTCTCCTCTCTGTAGCCTTCTCTCCTCTTCTCTCTGTAGCCTTCTCTCCTCTCCTCTCCTCTCCTCTCCTCTCCTTCTCTCCTCTCCTCTCTGTAGCCTTCTCTCCTCTCCTCTCTGTAGCCTTATCTCCTCTTCTCTCTGTAGCCTTCTCTTCTCTCCTCTTCTCTCTGTAGCCTTCTCTCCTCTCCTCTCTGTAGCCTTATCTTCTCTCCTCTCTGTAGCCTTCTCTCCTCTCCTCTCTGTAGCCTTCTCTCCTCTCCTCTCTGTAGCCTTCTCTTCTCTCCTCTCCTCTCTGTAGTCTTCTCTCCTCTCCTCTCTGTAGCCTTATCTTCTCTCCTCTCTGTAGCCTTCTCTCCTCTCCTCTCCTCTCCTCTCCTCTCCTCTCCTCTCCTCTGCCTCTCCTCTCCTCTCCTCTCCTCTCCTCTCCTCTCTGTAGCCTTATCTTCTCTCCTCTCTGTAGCCTTCTCTCCTCTCCTCTCCTCTCCTCTCCTCTCCTCTCCTCTCCTCTCCTCTCCTCTCCTCTCCTCTCCTCTCCTCTCCTCTCCTCTCCTCTCCTCTCCTCTCCTCTCTATAGCCTTCTCTCCTCTCTGTATCCTTCTCTCCTCTTCTCTCCTCTCTGTATCCTTCTCTCCATCGTTATTCTCTCTTATTCCTTCCGACTGCATTTGATTAATTTTGTCATTTTGCCTAATTTATTTTTCACTCTCTCTCTGTCTCTCTCTCTGTCCCTCTTTCTTTGTCCATCTCTGTCCCTCTCTGTCTCTCTTTCTCTGTAAATCTCCTCTGTTGTTAATTTGACCTCCAGAACCGCTGGAGTGAAACACTGATTTGCTGAACCTGGCTCTTCAGCTCACACTGCGGACTGTGTGTGTGTGTGTGTGTGTGTGTGTGTGTGTGTGTGTGTGTGGTGTGTGTGTGTGTGTGTGTGTGTGTGTGTGTGTGTGTGTGTGTGTGTGTGTGTGTGTGCCTGTGCCTCCTTGTGTTTACGTATGCATATTTGTGCACGTCTCATCTTTAGAGTATATACTATACACCGCCTGTGTAGCTCCAGAGCACGGGCCTGGATTATGCTGCTCTGCCTGCTGCTCTGCCCGCTCAGGGCTCACCATGGCTGGGTAGGGCTGCTAGGATAATCCCAGGCTTCAGGCCCAGACAGACAGAAAGCGTCTCCTTCCTGAGCGGTATGACGGCTGTGTGGTCCCATGGTGTTTATACTTTCGTACTATTGTTTGTACAGATGAACGTGGTACCTTCAGGCGTTTGGAAATTGCTCCCAAGGATGAACCAGACTTGTGGAGGTCTACATTTTTTTTCTGAGGTCTTGGCTGATTTCTTTTGATTTTCGCATGATGTCAAGCGAAGAGGCGCTGAGTTTGAAGGTCGGCCTTGAAATACATCCACAGATACCCCTCCAATTGACTCAAATTATGTCAATTAGCCTATCAGAAGCTTCTAAAGCCATGACATAATTTTCTGTACATTTCCAAGCTGTTTAAAGGCACAGTCAACTTAGTGTATGTAAACCTCTGACCCACTGGAATACAGTGAATTATAAGTGAAATAAACTGTCTGTAATCAATCGTTGGAAAAATTATCTGTGTCATGCACAAAGGAAATGTCCTAATCAACTTGCCAAAACTATAGTTTGTTAACAAGAAATTTGTGGAGTGGTTGAAAAACGAGTTTTAATGACTCCAACCTAAGTGTATGTAAACTTCCCACTTCAACTGTATATGGAGAGAGAGTGGCTCTTTTGATGCCTGGGGAATCATGTAGGATAGAGAGGGGAGGGGAGGATGTGTGGGTTCTATGAGGAGGGTGGGGGGCTTGGTGTGTGTAGCTGGGGAGGGGAGGATGTGTGGGTTCTATGAGGAGGGTGGGGGGCTTGGTGTGTGTAGCTGGGGAGGGGAGGATGTGTGGGTTCTATGAGGAGGGTGGGGGGCTTGGTGTGTGTAGCTGGGGAGGGGAGGATGTGTGGGTTCTATGAGGAGGGTGGGGGGCTTGGTGTGTGTAGCTGGGGAGGGGAGGATGTGTGGGTTCTATGAGGAGGGTGGGGGCTTGGTGTGTGTAGCTGGGAGGGGAGGATGTGTGGGTTCTATGAGGAGGGTGGGGGCTTGGTGTGTGTAGCTGGGGAGGGGAGGATGTGTGGGTTCTATGAGGAGGATGGGGGGCTTGGTGTGTGTAGCTGGGGAGGGGAGGATGTGTGGGTTCTATGAGGAGGATGGGGGGCTTGGTGTGTGTAGCTGGGGAGGGGAGGATGTGTGGGTTCTATGAGGAGGGTGGGGGGCTTGGTGTGTGTAGCTGGGGAGGGGAGGATGTGTGGGTTCTATGAGGAGGATGGGGGGCTTGGTGTGTGTAGCTGGGGAGGGGAGGATGTTTACATTTTGGAATGTGTCAGATGTGACAACCTGCGATTTTACATTGGGATGTAGAGAGGTGTGTGTGTGTGTGTGTGTGTGTGTGTGTGTGTGTGTGTGTGTGTGTGTGTGTGTGTGTGTGTGTGTGTGTGTGTGTGTGTGTGTGTGTGTGTGTGTGTGTGTGTGTGTGTGTGTGTGTGTGTGTGTGTGTGTGTGTGTGTGTGTGTGTGTGTGTGTGTGGATTACTGTGCCATGGATTAGGGTGTAACACATTTACTCCCCAACCGCCGTTTGACCTCATGCTACTCCTTCTATGCAGGGTTGTTTGTGTGTGTGTGTGTGTGGCACAATATGCAAACAGTATGCATTTCTTAGGGAGGGAGGGAGGGAGGGAGAAAGTGGTTTCTTCTCATCTTTCCCTCCTCTGGGGAAGAGGTTGCTGTGGTCATGGAAATGGGGAAAAATAGCCTCCAACCTTCAGTCATTCTGTCCATCCCATCACCCTCACCCACTTACCCCCTCACCCCTAGCAGGACAATGCTCACTTCTTCTCCTCTCCCGGTGTGTGTGTGCGTGCGTGCGTGCGTGCGTGCGTGCGTGCGTGCGTGCGTGCGTTGGCCACTGTACGTTGGACAGCCAGGCCTGTTGCTAGGCTACGGACAGGAAGTGTCCTGCATAGTAAATGTGTCTGAGGGGATCTGTGTAATGGAGTTGGCAGTGGACGTGCACACACACACACAAACCCACACACACAAGCAATTGCGCACACACACACTCGTCAGCTGGTTGGTGCTATGAGGCTTGAGACAGCAGATCTAGGTCAGGAAGGCATGCGAGAATAACGAATTAACGAATGAAAAAAGGAACGACGGTTTACATCCTGAATGAGTCGGCTTAGGGAAGAGAAGGGCTTTCCTTGCTATGAGAGCTGACACACACACAACCCACCAACGTGTGTGTGTTGGTGTGGACTTTGAGGTCCATAGACTGTTGTATTCTGGTAGTAATTCTATTGTTGTTCTCAAACAAAGAGTCTTTTGTAGTTGTGGAATTGGGGCAGACTGATCCTAAAAGAAAAAAATGTCTCCAAGAACGTGTGTGCTCGTGTGTGTGCGCACGTGTGCGTGTGTGTGCGCACGTGTGTGTGTGTGTGCGCACGTGTGTGTGTGTGCGCGTGTGTGTGTGTGGTGAAGAGTCAAAGTGGTAGCTCATTGGCCTGTGACTAGTCATTGCTTAATTCCCCACATCCTCTCCTCCTCTCTTTCCCTTCACTCCTCCCCTCTTCTCTTCATTAATGTCTCTTCTATTCTGATTCTGTTCTCTCCTAGAACTAGGATCATTCAAATATAAACATTTCCCCCTTGTCTGTTTCCTGCTGCTATTCTGGATTAATGATCAACATTAGGTCATTAAGATTAAAGGAAAGCTCCACCCTAAAACTATCTTTGGTATTTGTTTCATTAGTCCATTGTTGACATAGTCACAAAATGTTTTGCTGTGTCAGAAATCATGTTTTCAAGATATGTAACTTTCAAAATAAAAAGTAATCCCCGTATGATGCATCATATGCATTTTGAAAGTTACATATCTTGAAAACATGATTTCTGACACAGCAAAACATTTTGTGACTATGTCAACAATGGACTAATGAAACAAACTAATGAAACAAACTAATGAAACAAACTAATGAAACATACCAATGAAACAAATACCAAAGATAGTTTTAGGGTGGAGCTTTCCTTTAATCTTAATGACCTAATTATCTTCTATCTGTCTCAGGGTCGTCATGTCAAGACAGGGCAACTTGCGGCCATTAAGGTCATGGATGTCACCGGGGTAAGTGACACGCATGCATGCATGCATGCATGCATGCATACATACATACATACATGCATACATACATACATAAATGCATACATACATACATACATACATACACACATCACAACACACACACACACACACACACACACACACACACACACACACACACATTCTAAGGTGCATATGTGTGTGTAGAATTGTAATATGTGTGTGTGAGCATCATTGTATTGTGTGTGTGTTCCAGGATGAGGAAGAGGAGATTAAAGGAGAGATCAACATGTTGAAGAAGTACAGCCACCATCGGAACATCGCTACCTACTACGGTGCCTTCGTCAAGAAGAACCCTCCTGGCATCGACGACCAGCTATGGGTGTGTGTGTGTTTGCATCCATGTGCGCCTGCATGCGTATGTGCACAGGTGTGTGTGTGTGTGTGTCTGTGTGTGTGTGGTAACCCCTCTCTCTCTCTCTCTCTCTGTCTCTGTCTGTCTCTCTGTCTCTCTGTCTCTCTGTCTCTCTGTCTGTCTGTCTGTCTGTCTGTCTGTCTGTCTGTCTGTCTGTCTGTCTGTCTCTCGCTCTGTCTGTCTGTCTCTCGCTCTGTCTGTCTGTCTCTCGCTCTGTCTGTCTGTCTCTCGCTCTGTCTGTCTGTCTGTCGCTCTGTCTGTCTGTCTGTCTGTCGCTCTGTCTGTCTGTCTGTCTGTCTCGCTCTGTCTGTCTGTCTGTCTCGCTCTGTCTGTCTTGCTCTGTCTGTCTCACTCTGTCTGTCTCGCTCTGTCTGTCTCGCTCTGTCTGTCTCGCTCTGTCTGTCTCGCTCTGTCTGTCTCTGTCTCGCTCTGTCTGTCTCTGTCTCGCTCTGTCTGTCTGTCTCTGTCTCGCTCTGTCTGTCTCTGTCTCGCTCTGTCTGTCTCTCTCTCTGTCTCTCTGTCTCTCTCTCTGTCTCTCTGTCTCTCTCTCGGTCTCTCTCTCGGTCTCTCTGTCTCTCTCTCGGTCTCTCTCTCGGTCTCTCTGTAGTTGGTGATGGAGTTCTGTGGGGCGGGCTCAATAACAGATCTGATTAAGAACACCAAGGGGAACTCACTGAAGGAGGAGTGGACTGCCTACATCTGCAGAGAGATCCTCAGGGTAAGTATTGCTATATATTATTTAGTATTTAGTGCTGAGAGATTAACCAACATTTCGGTTATTTTTAGTTTTTTCAACAACTAGTTGACTAATCGGTTAATAACATTCAGTTATTTAAATTACATTTCTAGGTATCTCTACCTGAAATTACATGATCTAAGTGATTGATAGTTGGTATTCAGCAGTCATAAAAGTATGCCTTATTTACTTTGAAGAACTACTAAAATAGTGATTTTTGTCAGAAAGTGTAGGCTGCAGCTCTATAGAGATGAGACTTGGAATGAAATAATATTTTATTAAAGTAAAGTCATGTCAGTAAATGATGGTTAATAAGTGATAAGCATAGTGCATTTAATGTAAAAATAAATAATTGAAATCAAAAACCGTGATCATTTAAAAAAAAAAAATCTACCTCAAAAAGCACATCGCTCAGCACTACTACGATTATACTATTACAGTAGTGAAGTACTTTTAATACTACATCATATTATTCCTGGTATTCTACTATAGAACAATACAAACAACACATTCAGAGTGATCTGAAATTACCAACCATATCTCTCTCTTTCTCTTCATCCCATTCTCTGTCCCTCCTTCCTTCTCTCCCTCTCTCTACCTCATTCTCTACCCATCTCTCTCTCTCTCTCTTTCTTTCTCTTTCTCTTTCTCTACCTCTCTCTCTCCAGGGTCTGACCCATCTCCACCAGCACAAGGTCATCCACAGAGACATCAAGGGTCAGAACGTCCTGCTGACGGAGAACGCAGAGGTCAAACTGGGTGAGACAGACAGACTGACACAAAGGCATTTGTTGGTTTTAATAATAAAATATTTATTTTTGAAGACAAATTCCATTGTCCTACCCAGAATTGCTGAATATGTCACCTTCTTCGGTTTCTACATTGATCATGCACCAGACAGGCAGACAGATATGTCAAATAATTGACTGACTGAGTAATTGATTGATATGTTGATTGGTCTCTGGTCAGTGGACTTTGGTGTGAGTGCCCAGCTGGACCGGACGGTGGGGAAGAGGAACACCTTCATCGGGACTCCCTATTGGATGGCTCCCGAGGTCATCGCCTGCGACGAGAACCCTGAGGCCACCTACGACTTTAAGGTACCCAGAATACTCTGCTTCACACAGTATGTGTTTTGGCCCTGCATGTATTTATTTCCTCCTAACTCAGTGCTCTCTCTCTCTCTCTCTCTCTCTCTCTCTCTCTCTCTCTCTCTCTCTCTCTCTCTCTCTCTCTCTCTTAGAGTGACCTGTGGTCTCTGGGTATAACAGCTATAGAAATGGCAGAAGGAGCCCCTCGTAAGTATGGACACACACACACACACACACAGACACACACACACACACACTGGTATTAACCCTTTTCTGTACGTCTGCAGCGCTGTGTGACATGCACCCAATGAGAGCTCTCTTCCTCATCCCACGAAACCCCGCCCCCAGACTCAAGTCCAAGAAGTGGTGAGTCTGCATCACACACACACACACACACACACACACACACACACACACACACACACACACACACACACTAATATCCTGATTATTATGAACTAATAATAATAATAACTTTCAGGTCTAAGAAGTTCCAGTCCTTCATTGAGAGTTGCTTGGTGAAGAGTCATGGTCAGAGACCCAGCACAGAGCAGCTGTTGAAGCACCCCTTCATCAGAGAGCTGCCCAACGAACGCCAGATCCGCATCCAGCTGAAGGACCACATCGACAGAACCAAGAAGAAACGTGGAGAGAGGGGTGAGACAGATATCAGTAGTCTGGAACACAAATAGATGGTCCTGTTCCTGTGCTAGGCCACTTCTCCTCCTGAGAGATCTAATGTGCTAGGCCACTTCTCCTCCTGAGAGATCTAATGTGCTAGGCCACTTCTCCTCCTGAGAGATCTAATGTGCTAGGCCACTTCTCCTCCTGAGAGATCTGATGTGTTAGCCCACTTCTCCTCCTGAGAGATCTGATGTGTTAGGCCACTTCTCCTCCTGAGAGATCTGATGTGTTAGCCCACTTCTCCTCCTGAGAGATCTGATGTGTTAGGCCACTTCTCCTCCTGAGAGATCTGATATGCTAGGCCACTTCTCCTCCTGAGAGATCTGATATGCTAGGCCACTTCTCCTCCTGAGAGATCTGATGTGCTAGGCCACTTCTCCTCCTGAGAGATCTGATATGCTAGGCCACTTCTCCTCCTGAGAGATCTGATATGCTAGGTCACTTCTCCTCCTGAGAGATCTGATGTGTTAGGTCACTTCTCCTCCTGAGAGATCTGATGTGTTAGCCCACTTCTCCTCCTGAGAGATCTGATGTGCTTGGCCACTTCTCCTCCTGAGAGATCTGATGTGTTAGGCCACTTCTCCTCCTGAGAGATCTGATGTGCTAGGCCACTTCTCCTCCTGAGAGATCTAATGTGCTAGGCCACTTCTCCTCCTGAGAGATCTGATATGCTAGGTCACTTCTCCTCCTGAGAGATCTGATGTGCTAGGCCACTTCTCCTCCTGAGAGATCTGATGTGCTAGGTCACTTCTCCTCCTGAGAGATCTGATGTGCTAGGCCACTTCTCCTCCTGAGAGATCTGATGTGTTAGCCCACTTCTCCTCCTGAGAGATCTGATGTGCTTGGCCACTTCTCCTCCTGAGAGATCTGATGTGTTAGGCCACTTCTCCTCCTGAGAGATCTGATGTGCTAGGCCACTTCTCCTCCTGAGAGATCTAATGTGCTAGGCCACTTCTCCTCCTGAGAGATCTGATATGCTAGGTCACTTCTCCTCCTGAGAGATCTGATGTGCTAGGCCACTTCTCCTCCTGAGAGATCTGATGTGCTAGGTCACTTCTCCTCCTGAGAGATCTGATGTGCTAGGCCACTTCTCCTCCTGAGAGATCTGATGTGCTAGGCCACTTCTCCTCCTGAGAGATCTGATGTGCTAGGTCACTTCTCCTCCTGAGAGATCTGATGTGCTATGCCACTTCTCCTCCTGAGAGATCTGATGTGCTAGGCCACTTTTCCTCCTGAGAGATCTGATGTGCTAGGCCACTTTTCCTCCTGAGAGATCTGATGTGCTAGGCCACTTCTTCTCCTGAGAGATCTGATGTGCTAGGCCACTTCTCCTCCTGAGAGATCTGATATGCTAGGCCACTTCTTCTCCTGAGAGATCTGATGTGCTAGGCCACTTCTCCTCCTGAGAGATCTGATGTGCTAGGCCACTTCTTCTCCTGATAGATCTGATGTGCTAGGCCACTTCTCCTCCTGAGAGATCTGATATGCTAGGCCACTTCTTCTCCTGAGAGATCTGATGTGTTAGGCCACTTCTTCTCCTGATAGATCTGATGTGCTAGGCCACTTCTCCTCCTGAGAGATCTGATGTGCTAGGCCACTTCTCCTCCTGAGAGATCTAATGTGCTAGGCCACTTCTCCTCCTGAGAGATCTGATATGCTAGGTCACTTCTCCTCCTGAGAGATCTGATGTGCTAGGCCACTTCTCCTCCTGAGAGATCTAATGTGCTAGGCCACTTCTCCTCCTGAGAGATCTGATGTGTTAGGCCACTTCTCCTCCTGAGAGATCTGATATGCTAGGCCACTTCTCCTCCTGAGAGATCTGATGTGCTAGGTCACTTCTCCTCCTGAGAGATCTGATGTGCTAGGCCACTTCTCCTCCTGAGAGATCTGATGTGTTAGGCCACTTCTCCTCCTGAGAGATCTGATGTGCTAGGTCACTTCTCCTCCTGAGAGATCTGATGTGTTAGGCCACTATAACCAACTGGTGTGTGTGTTCTTCTGCAGATGAGACAGAATATGAGTACAGCGGGAGTGAAGAGGAGGAAGAGGAGCGAGACGTGGGGGAGCCAAGGTAACACACACACACACACACACACACACACACACAACAAACACAGTCTCTCATTGGCCCATTTTCCACTCACACACTCTTCTGATTGGTCCTTCCCCAGCTCCATCATTAACATCCCCGGTGAGTCGACGTTAAGGCGGGACTTCCTGCGTCTGCAGCTGGCCAATAAGGAACGCTCTGAGGCTCTGAGGCGGCAGCAGTTGGAACAACAGCAGAACGAGGAACACAAGCGCCTCCTACTGGCCGAACGACAGAAACGCATAGAGGAGCAGAAAGAACAGAGGAGGAGACTGGATGAGGTAGGACACACTCATGCGTACACACACACACACACACACACACACACACACACACACACACACACACACACACACACACACACACACACACACACACACACACACACACACACACACACACACACACACACACACACATGTTTACCTCTCTTTTTCTGTCCAACAGCAACAGCGTAGGGAGCGTGAGTTGAGGAAGCAGCAGGAGAGAGAACAGAGAAGACGCTATGAAGAGATGGAACAACTACGGAGAGATGAGGAGAGGAGGCACACGGAGAGAGAACAGGTACACACTTTGACTTCCTCCTGAAGTTATCTTGTTCTTTCTCTTCCTGCTGCTACAGTGTATAGGAGTATATCTGTCTCTTGTTCTCTCTGTGCCTCGCTCTCTCCTTCCCTCTGTGCGACTCTCTCTTTCTGTTTCCTGTTCTCTCCTTCCCTCCACGCTGCATTAGGAGTACATCTCTGTCTGACTCTCTCTTTCTGTTTCCTGTTCTCTCCTTCCCTCCACGCTGCATTAGGAGTACATCTCTGTCTGACTCTCTTTCTGTTTCCTGTTCTCTCCTTCCCTCCACGCTGCATTAGGAGTACATCTCTGTCTGACTCTCTTTCTGTTTCCTGTTCTCTCCTTCCCTCTACACTGCATTAGGAGTACATCTCTGTCTGACTCTCTTTCTGTTTCCTGTTCTCTCCTTCCCTCCACGCTGCATTAGGAGTACATCTCTGTCTGACTCTCTTTCTGTTTCCTGTTCTCTCCTTCCCTCCACGCTGCATTAGGAGTACATCTCTGTCTGACTCTCTTTCTGTTTCCTGTTCTCTCCTTCCCTCTACGCTGCATTAGGAGTACATCTCTGACTGACTCTCTCTTTCTGTTTCCTGTTCTCTCCTTCCCTCCACGCTGCATTAGGAGTACATCTCTGTCTGACTCTCTCTTTCTGTTTCCTGTTCTATCCTTCCCTCCACACTGCATTAGGAGTACATCTCTGTCTGACTCTCTCTTACTGTTTCCTGTTCTCTCCTTCCCTCTACACTGCATTAGGAGTACATCTCTGTCTGACTCTCTCTTTCTGTTTCCTGTTCTCTCCTTCCCTCCACGCTGCATTAGGAGTACATCTCTGTCTGACTCTCTCTTACTGTTTCCTGTTCTCTCCTTCCCTCTACACTGCATTAGGAGTACATCTCTGTCTGACTCTCTCTTTCTGTTTCCTGTTCTCTCCTTCCCTCCACGCTGCATTAGGAGTACATCTCTGTCTGACTCTCTCTTTCTGTTTCCTGTTCTCTCCTTCCCTCTACGCTGCATTAGGAGTACATCTCTGTCTGACTCTCTCTTTCTGTTTCCTGTTCTCTCCTTCCCTCCACGCTGCGTTGTGATAGGAGTATATCCGTAGACAGCTGGAGGAGGAACAGAGACAGTTAGAGATTCTACAGCAACAACTTCTACAGGAGCAGGCCCTACTGCTGGTAACACTGTTACCCCTGCATGTCTATGTATATATACCCCTGACCTCTCACCCCTGACCCCTCAATAACTTCTACAGGAGCAGGCCCTACTGCTGATAACACTGTTACCCCTGCATGTCTATGTATATATACCCCTGACCTCTCACCCCTGACCCCTCAATAACTTCTACAGGAGCAGGCCCATTGTATACCTGCATGTATACAGCTACCTATCCCAATCCTCTCAAGTCTGACCCCTCTACCCTGTGAAACTACAGCTGCAGAGCCTGTGATCTAAACCTGTACCTTGTCCCTGTGTCCAGTGTTTGTTGTTCCTCGTTCCTCTCTGCAAGTCCTTACCCTGCAAGGAACCCCCCTCCCCAGCCCCATCAAATCACATCACATTTTATTTGTCACATTCGCCGAATACAACAGGTGTAGACCTTACCGTGAAATGCTTACTTACAAGCCCTTAACCAACAATACAGTTCAAGAAATAGAGTTAATAAAATATTTACTAAATAAACTAAAGTAAAAAATGAAATAAAAAGTAACACCGAGTCGATGTGCGGGGTACAGGTTAGTCCAGGTCATTTGTACATGGATCATGGAACGTCCCTGTGAGCCCTGTCCTGTATGGATCCTATTGGTCATCCTGTCCTGTATGGATCCTATTGGTCATCCTGTCCTGTATGGATCCTATTGGTCATCCTGTCCTGTATGGATCCTATTGGTCATCCTGTCCTGTATGGATCCTATTGGTCATCCTGTCCTGTATGGATCCTATTGGTCATCCTGTCCTGTATGGATCCTATTGGTCAACCTGTCCTGTATGGATCCTATTGGTCATCCTGTCCTGTATGGATCCTATTGGTCATCCTGTCCTGTATGGATCCTATTGGTCATCCTGTCCTCTATGGATCCTATTGGTCATCCTGTCCTGTATGGATCCTATTGGTCAACCTGTCCTGTATGGATCCTATTGGTCAACCTGTCCTGTATGGATCCTATTGGTCATCCTGTCCTGTATGGATCCTATTGGTCATCCTGTCCTGTATGGATCCTATTGGTCATCCTGTCCTGTATGGATCCTATTGGTCATCCTGTCCTGTATGGATCCTATTGGTCAACCTGTCCTGTATGGATCCTATTGCTCAACCTGTCCTGTATGGATCCTATTGGTCAACCTGTCCTGTATGGATCCTATTGGTCATCCTGTCCTGTATGGATCCTATTGGTCAACCTGTCCTGTATGGATCCTATTGGTCAACCTGTCCTGTATGGATCCCATTGGTCAACCTGTCCTGTATGGAGTGATGCTATTGGTCATGTGTGTCATGTATCTCTGTTGCTTGGCTCTGTGCTGTCATGATAGTGATTTGGTTAAGATCGGATAATAACAGCCTTGTGTGTGTGTGTGTGTGTGTGTGTGTGTGTGTGTGTGTGTGTGTGTGTGTGTGTGTGGTGTGTGTGTGTGTGTGTGTGTGTGTGTGTGTGTGTGTGTGTGTGTGTGTGTGTGTGTGTGTGTGTGTGTGTGTGTGTGTGTGTGTGTGTGTGTCCGTCCATAGGAGTATAAGCGTAAGCAGATTGAGGAACAACGTCAAGCCGAGAGACTACAGAGACAGTTGCAACAGGAGGTAACACTTGGTCCTTATGATGATGTCATATAACAATGTTGTTGAATAATTGAAGAGATGGTAAACTGTTGTCTATTTGTTTTGTAGAGAGCCTACCTGGTGTCTCTGCAACAACAACAACAAAACCAAGATGGCCGACCAGGCGAGAAGAAACCTCTGTATCACTATAAAGACTCAGCTAGTCCTACTGACAAACCTGCATGGGCTAAAGAGGTACACACACACACACACTGGCCTGGTGTCTACACTGATCGTTTCTACAGACAGAAGCGAAGGGTTTCGAGAGAAGATGTTGGAGAGACTGGTCTCTGGACATTCATGAAGTTCATGAGTACAGTCTCAGTCAACATTGTCTGTGTAGTGGTGCATACAGTGTGGATCAGAACAAGATATTGTGTTCTTCTGTTACAGTTCTCGTGTGTGTTTTATATTTGATGTGTGGTTTTGAAGAGTGTGCATGTGTGAATTGGTCTGTCTGTTCGTGTGTGTGTGTGTGTGTGTGTGTGTGTGTGTGTGTGTGTTTGTTTAACTTCTGCCCCACCTTGTCTGCAGGTCCTGAAGCAGCAGCCACACCCCCAGAGCCACTCACCCCGCCCAGTCCTCAGACAAAGCCACTCCTTCAACCAACCTTCATCCTCCATTCCCTCCCACGCCAACCTCCCTCGCCGAGCCCCCTCCAACCCCACCCCTCCCCCTCACATCCGTATCTCCCTGGAGACCAGGGATCTAGTAGATCCCGTTCTGAAACAGGAGATCAACCAGCAGGTTAGAGAGATGAGAGCTCAGAAAGCCGGTCAAAGGGTGGTCAGACAAAATGAAAGAGGACGCAATACCGGAGCCAACCACCAGGGGGTAGTACAACACAACAACAGGGGGCCAAAAGGGCCTAGCCGAGCCGGTCAGAAGGCTGGTCAGCAAGACCGAGGACGCAGTCCCAGACCTAAACACCAAGGGCCACAACACAACCCCAACCAGGGGCCACAGCATAATGGGAAGGGGCAACAGACTGGCTTTAACCGAGGCCCCAGCCCTAACCCCAACCAAGCCCCAAAAGAGAGCCCCATCTCTAATCCCCAAGCCCCTAACCAAGAGGCCCTCAATGGGCCAGTCTGGGCGCCCAGCTCCAGCCCCAACCAGGGACATGACCTGGGGGTAAAAGACCAGGGGAAGATATGGGTCAGTGGCCGTAGTAGCAGCTCCATCTCCCCCTGTCGTAGAATAGACATAGAAGTAGATGACATAGATGTAGAAATAGACTCCTCTTCTTCCTCTCATTCTAATTCTTCTTTCCTCTACCCCTCTCCTGATCGTGATCTGTTTCCCTGTCGCATACTAGATGTAGAAATAGATGAACTAGATATAGAAATGGAGGAACTAGAAAAGAGGGAGTTGGATTGTTGGAGGTATAGAGAGGAGGAGAGGGAATGTAGGAAAAGGGGTAGAGAGGGAGGTGTGGGGGGGTTGAGGATGGCTTCCAGCCATGAGAGTCTGTTGGGATCCTATGGGGGTCATACGAACTCTGACCTCAACCCCCAACCCCTAACCCCTGACCTCTCAGCCTCTGCACCGGCAGGCCGGCTACGCCCTTTCCTCTCCTCCAATCAAAATCACTTCCTGGCTCCTGAATCCTCCAAGCAGAGTCCGTTCCTCCAAGTCCCTGGCTGGGCACCTCCCCCTCTGAACAGAGGGAGGTCAGAGGGCACTGATGATGATGAGGTCACGACCTCTAACCTGGACCTGACTTCCTCTGCGCCAGCTAACATGCTCAGATCACACCTGGCCCAGGCCATGCCCATTAGATCCAAGCAGTCATACCTCTCTCGGTCTGCCCTCTCTTCCCCCCCCCTACGTTCTCCTGGTAAGAGCTCAGGTCCTCTGAAACAGTTAGTTTTAGCCTTAACTTGGATGGGCCTCTCGCCCCGAGGGTCACCTAGAACCTCACCCCAAACCTCAGCCGGAATCTCCCCCTCACACTCCCGACCTGAGTCCCCATGTCATCTCTCCCTCAATTCCCCTCCAGCTCCATTCTCCCACTCCCAGTATCTCACACCCTGCTCCTCCCCCCACCTCACCCCTATGTGTTCTCCTCACCCCTCTCCCGGCGGCTCCCCCTTCGGCTCCCAGTCCCAGCTCACTATCAGACCACTAGCTGCTAGCCATTAGCCACACACACACACACACACACACACACACACACACACACACACACACACACACACACACACACACACACACACACACAGACAGACAGACATTCTTTATTATATTTGTAGATAAAACAAAAAATTATACATTTTCTATAGTTTATACTATTTTGTACTACAACATTGTTTCAACTTCATATAGCTCAGTTGGTTCATCCTTACCCACCTAACTCCGATAGTCCCCAATCCAATCAAACCAGATATCAAGAAGAACCAGGCCCCCCCCACTCCTTCCCTGTCAGAGTGCCTCCCCTAACAGCCCCCCCCCCCCCCCCCCCCCAACCGCCCCTCGATCTGGAGGTTGATGATGTCACAGCCCGCAAAGGCTCCATACGTGGTGTCACATCCTGTTTACGGTCAGTTAGTCAATTGTAGTTCAGCTTGGTGATGGGTGCTGGCCAATCAGGTCTCAGCCGGGTGAATGCCAATCAGGTCTCAGCTTGGTGCTGGGTGGAGGCCAATCAGGACTCTCTTTAGTGCTGGCCAATCGGTGGTGGACTATATTTTCTCTGGGATCACAGACCAACATGGATTCTCAACATTTCAGATTCTCTTTTCTGCTAGAATGGTACCCTCCAACTCCGCCTCTCCTCCATCCCCCTCTCCGCCTCTCCTCCATCCCCCTCTCCGCCTCTCCTCCATCCCCCTCTCCTCCATCCCCCTCTCCATCCTCTCTTTGTCCGTCTGTCTGTCTATCAGTTGAATTTAGAAAACGTTGTTCAGACGCAGCTGCTGGCGCAATTAACCTTTCTCTCTCACTCGCACGCGCTCTCTCTATCATCCCCTTCTCTCTGTTCCAGCTTGTAGAGGAGTACCAGTTGATTCTAACCATTAATTGCATGATTGATTGCTCGGATCAACATGCAATGATGAGCCTGCCCTCAGTGCCTCTAGAACACTGTAGACAATGTCCAGTTAATGTCCAGTTATTCTAATAATAATGATGATGTGTGTCAGGTGGAGGAGCGCTCCAAGCTGAACAGACAGAGTTCTCCGGCGCTGCAGCATAAGGCCGTCTCCAGCCGGGTCTCTGAGGCCTCCCTGCCTCCTCGCTCCGAGTCCTTCAGCACTGCAGGGATGCAGCTGGCCCGCACCCCACCAACACACCGCCCAGTTGAACCACAGGTGTGTGTCTGTCCCTCCTGTTGTCTGTGTGTGTGTGTGTGTGTATGTTGACAATTACAAATATACAATATACACACAACCTATAATTGTATTTGATATTGCCCACTAGTATGCTGTAGCCTATAGTACAGTGAACAAGCAGTATGTCTATCTGATGGAATTAGAAAATGAGAACGGACATTCCCATAATTCAGTGTTTTATCTCATTCTTTCTCTCTAGATGGCCCACCTGATTCCAGTGAAGACCATGACAGGCACTCAGTCTCTGCAGGAGAGCACAGGAAGAGAGGCGGGGGGGATGGGGAGGAGAGGGGAGGAGGGGGGCGGAATGCCCCCCCGTCAGAACTCTGACCCCACCTCTGACTCTAACCCCGCCCCTCCACCTCGTACCACTAGCCGAGAGGACGATGAGCTTCCCCCTAAGGTCCCTCAGAGAACCACCTCCATCTCCCCAGCCCTGATGAGGAAAAACTCCTCCAACGGACAGGGACTCATACGAGCCAGGTGTGTGTGTGTGTGTGTGTGTGTGTGTGTGTGTGTGTGTGTGTGTGTGTGTGTGTGTGTGTGTGTGTGTGTGTGTGTGTGTGTGTGTGTGTCAGGGTCGGGCTCAATTCTATTTAAATTCCAGTCAATTCAGGAAGTGCACTGAAATTGCTTTTCACTTCAATGCTTTTCAATGGGGAATTGGAATTAGGTTTACTTTCTGAAATGAAATGGCATTGACCCCAACCCTGGTGTGTGTGTACTAACAGTGTGTATTAACAGTGTGTGTGTGTACTGTGTATGTACTAACAGTGTGTATTAACAGTGTGTGTGTTCTTTCAGTAATCCAGACCTGAGAGCATCAGAGTTGTGTCTCGATACTGCTCCACAGAGGTCCTCTCACTCCTCCTCCTCATCCTCACCTTCATCACAGAGAGGTACACACACGCCCGCACACACACACACACACACACACACACACACACACACACACACACACACACACACACACACACACACACACACACACACAGACATATATGTGACTGATGAATACATGTATTTGTCTATTGATACGCTTTGTGAATGTTGATGCTGACTCCTCCCTTACGCTGTGATAGGTCCACCAGTCCAGGAGACCTCCCCCCCAGCAGAAGCCAATCAGGAGGTCAGGATCAGACCGGAGGAGGGGCGAGACTCAAGCAGACCCAGCAGACCTGCCGTGAGTAACACACACTCACACGCAAACACACTCCTCGATTCTTTCTGGGAGTCAGGCTTTCTCTTCTTCTGCTGCTTATGTTTCTCTCTTTTTCTCCCTCTCTTTATCTTTCTCCTTCCTTCTCTCCTCCTCAATCTCTTCTGCTGTTCATCCCCTTCTATCAGAGCTATAAGAAAGCCATAGATGAGGTTAGTGACCTCCCCCTTTTATATCTCTGTTTCTACCTCTCTCTCTCTCTCTCTTCTCTCTCTCTGTTCTCTGTATAACCAGTATGGCCCATTCATTCAGGGTTTTAGTGGGATGTGTGTAAACTCAACTTAACATCACTTTGAAGGTCTGACCAAGTCAGACTTTTGAAATTCTGAAGTATGTGTCAGGGAGCTGAACGCATCTAGCCTAGTGGTTAGCCTAGTGGTTAGCCTAGTGGTTAGCCTAGTGGTTAGCCTAGTGGTTAGCCTAGTGGTTAGCCTAGTGGTTAGAGTGTTGGGCCAGTAACCGAAAGGTTGCTGGATTGAATCCCTTAGCTGACAAGGTAAAAATCTGTCGTTCTGCCCCTGAACAAGGCAGTTAACCCACTGTTCCCCGGTAGACTGTCATTGTAAATAAGAATCTGTTCTTAACTGACTTGCCTGGTTAAATACACACAAAAAATATCTCTTTCTCTTCATTACTCTGTGCACATTGGTTATTTTAGGAGGAACTTGTGTGTGTGTGTGTGTGTGTGTGTGTGTGTGTGTGTGTGTGTGGTGTGTGTGTGTGTGTGGTGTGTGTGTGTGTGTGTGTGTGTGTGTGTGTGTGTGTGTGTGTGTGTGTGTGTGTGTGTGTGTGTGTGTGTGTGTTAGGAAGAGCTTGTGGAGGTCCAGCCTGTCTGCATGAATTGGTTTGATCCAGTGGTTGGGGGGAATGGGGCTGTGGGACTGGGCCATCTGGTAGCATGGGGGTGTTTACTAGATGGATACAGACATGGATGTGACCCCCTTTATTTTTTAGAAGCTTGTTTTTTGATTTATTGTTTTAGCTGGTCTTTTACTAGGACATCTTTCTCCAGAGTTCACAAATGTTTATTTGACGTGAAGTCATTGATGCTGATAGTTTATCTCGTTCTGTCCTTCTCTCAGTTCCCCCTATGTCTCTGTTAATTGGACTCTCCCAACCCTCTTGACTGTTAGAGAGTATGAAGTGGAATCACTGCATTAATGAATATTCGGGAACAAATTTGTATTTACTTTCTCTTTTTTTCTCTCTCTCTGTCGCCCTCTCTCGCTCTCTCTCTCTCTTTAGGACCTAAGTGCGCTGGCTAAGGAGCTGAGAGAGTTGAGGGTAGAGGAGGGCAGTAGACCTCCAGTGAAGGTGAGAAAGGTAATGTTTGACAAAGCATGTCCACTTTCAGACAGTATACCTTCATAGTGTACACTTTCAGACAGTATACCTTCATAGTGTACACTTTCAGACAGTATACCTTCACAGTGTATTCTTTCAGACAGTATACCTTCACAGTGTATTCTTTCAGACAGTATACCTTCATAGTGTACACTTTCAGACAGTATACCTTCATAGTATACACTTTCAGACAGTATACCTTCATAGTATACACTTTCAGACAGTATACCTTCATAGTATACACTTTCAGACAGTATACCTTCATAGTGTACACTTTGACAGTATACCTTCATAGTATACACTTTCAGACAGTATACCTTCATAGTGTACACTTTCAGACAGTATACCTTCATAGTGTACACTTTCAGACAGTATACCTTCATAGTATACACTTTCAGACAGTATACCTTCATAGTGTACACTTTCACAGTATACCTCATAATGTAAACTTTCAGACAGTATACCTTCATAGTATACACTTTCAGACAGTATACCTTCATAGTGTACACTTTCAGACAGTATACCTTCATAGTGTAAACTTCCAGACAGTATACCTTCATAGTATACACTTTCAGACAGTATACCTTCATAGTGTACACTTTGACAGTATACCTTCATAATGTAAACTTTCAGACAGTATACCTTCATAGTATACACTTTCAGACAGTATACCTTCATAGTGTACACTTTGACAGTATACCTTCATAGTGTACACTTTGACAGTATACCTTCATAGTGTACACTTTGACAGTATACCTTCATAATGTACACTTTCAGACAGTATACCTTCATAGTGTACACTTTGACAGTATACTTTCATAGTGTACACTTTGACAGTATACCTTCATAGTGTACACTTTGACAGTATACCTTCATAGTGTACACTTTGACAGTATACCTTCATAATGTACACTTTGACAGTATACCTTCATAATGTACACTTTCAGACAGTATACCTTCATAGTGTACACTTTGACAGTATACCTTCATAATGTACACTTTCAGACAGTATACCTTCATAGTGTACACTTTGACAGTATACCTTCATAGTGTACACTTTGACAGTATACCTTCATAATGTACACTTTCAGACAGTATACCTTAATAGTGTACACTTTCAGACAGTATACCTTCATAGTGTACACTTTCAGACAGTATACCTTCATAGTGTACACTTTCAGACAGTATACCTTCATAGTGTACACTTTCAGACAGTATACCTTCATAGTGTACACTTTGACAGTATACCTTCATAATGTACACTTTGACAGTATACCTTCATAATGTACACTTTCAGACAGTATTACATTACAGTTACATTACATTTAAGTCATTTAGCAGACGCTCTTATCCAGAGCGACTTACAAATTGGTGCATTCACCTTATGATATCCAGTGGAACAACCACTTTACAATAGTGCATCTAAATCTTTTAAGGGGGGGGGGGGGGGGGGGTTAGAAGGATTACTTTATCCTATCCTAGGTATTCCTTAAAGAGGTGGGGTTTCAGGTGTCTCCGGAAGGTGGTGATTGACTCCGCTGTCCTGGCTTCGTGAGGGAGCTTGTTCCACCATTGGGGTGCCAGGGCAGCGAACAGTTTTGACTGGGCTGAGCGGGAACTGTGCTTCCTCAGAGGTAGGGGGGCCAGCAGGCCAGAGGTGGATGAACGCAGTGCCCTTGTTTGGGTGTAGGGCCTGATCAGAGCCTGAAGGTATGGAGGTGCCGTTCCTTCACAGCTCCGTAGGCAATCACCATGGTCTTGTAGCGGATGCGAGCTTCAACTGGAAGCCAGTGGAGAGAGCGGAGGAGCGGGGTGACGTGAGAGAACTTGGGAAGGTTGAACACCAGACGGGCTGCGGCGTTCTGGATGAGTTGTAGGGGTTTAATGGCACAGGCAGGGAGCCCAGCCAACAGCGAGTTGCAGTAATCCAGACGGGAGATGACAAGTGCCTGGATTAGGACCTGCGCCGCTTCCTGTGTGAGGCAGGGTCGTACTCTGCGAATGTTGTAGAGCATGAACCTACAGGATCGGGTCACCGCCTTGATGTTAGTGGAGAACGACAGGGTGTTGTCCAGGATCACGCCAAGGTTCTTAGCACTCTGGGAGGAGGACACAAGGGAGTTGTCAACCGTGATGGCGAGATCATGGAACGGGCAGTCCTTCCCCGGGAGGAAGAGCAGCTCCGTCTTGCCGAGGTTCAGCTTGAGGTGGTGATCCGTCATCCACACTGATATGTCTGACAGACATGCAGAGATGCGATTCGCCGCCTGGTTATCAGAAGTGGGAAAGGAGAAGATTAATTGTGTGTCGTCTGCATAGCAATGATAGGAGAGACCATGTGAGGATATGACAGAGCCAAGTGACTTGGTGTATAGCGAGAATAGGAGAGGGCCTAGAACAGAGCCCTGGGGGACACCAGTGATGAGAGCGCATGGTGCGGAGACAGATTCTCGCCACGCCACCTGGTAGGAGCGACCTGTCAGGTAGGACGCAATCCAAGCGTGGGCCGCGCCGGAGATGCCCAACCCGGAGAGGGTGGAGAGGAGGATCTGATGGTTCACAGTATCAAAGGCAGCAGATGGGTCTAGAAGGATGAGAGCAGAGGAGAGAGAGTTAGCTTTAGCAGTGCGGAGAGCCTCCGTGACACAGA